>NC_092705.1:10661911-10961911 GCF_964275005.1 Diadema setosum | reverse complement strand
ACATTCTGACTCAAGGCTTAGATCAGCCCTGGATTAGTGTCATAATTCTTCTTCTTCTTCTGATTAAGTCTGCCTCCTTCAATAGATTGAAGATTCTTGCAGACTGGTGCTACTTACATTGTAATACAATTTATTTACAGATATTTACAAGCACATAGAAAATTTGACGAAAATAACTAGCCACGAGTGTGATCAACCGTTAGACGGTTTCGAAATGATCTCACAGATGGCGCTGAAACAATTTCTGACGACAGGGAATTCCAGCTCCTTACAGTGTTCTTGGAAAGAACGAATGGCGAATTACCATATTATACATTATTACCATAAGAAAGAGAAAGAGCTCGGCAATGATAAATGCTGTCTAACGTACAGACTGTATTTTGTAGTTGCAACAAAATGTCCGATGCGTGAGTGTCTCTCCCAGCCTTCCTGGTTACAGTTTAGATAATAAATATCGATATTTCCGTAAAACCAAACCTTCGGTTTCAGTTTCACTTCATTAAAGCACACTTAAATACACAAAACACATCAATCCTGATAACCAGGATGCCTAATGAGTCGAACCCTTACGCTTGTGGGTGGATAAACATCCCTTTACAACCAACTTATCTCAAGGATCTGAGAATGCGCATGCTCGAAATACGAGTTCGCTGAAAAATGATCTCAGAGCTAAAATTTAGAGTATCATAATATGTTATAATCTATTATAGTTTTGATCAAAAAATTTATCCTCTTGTGATTGGTTGAAAGAGCTTCACGTGATTATTGGTATTTTCAGCTATGTCAGAATGTTGGCATGTTTGACATTCCATGAAGTACTATGACGTCAAAATGACGTCAATTATTGTATGACGACATTTTGCAAATAGAATATAATTTGCAAAATGATGTCACAAAGCAATTCTGAAATTATGTGCAACTTTGTGCAGTTATAGTACTATGAAATGTAAAAATTATCAACAAAATAATTGGGACATCACAAAGCAACTCTGACATTGCGCACTGTGTCGTACCGTCACTCCGTGAAAATTGTAACAATTTCTATCAAAACGATTGTGACGCCACAAAGCCATTTTGACTGTGCGCACTGCTTCGTACCGTCACTTTGTGAAATTTTCGACCAAAACAATGTAACATCACAAAGCAGTTCTGACATCGTACGCTGCCTCACGGTCAGTGTATAAGGTCCCTTCACAACATCGCATCCACCACACGACGTCTCGCCCCGCATATTTTCCCCATTTTCCCTTTCTTTTCTTTAAATTTCGATCCTAAATATAAAACAAATATACAGTACTTTGCCAAATTTCGAGTTTCTGGTTAAAACTATAGGCCTCGCGGTGCCTCCAAAAGAACCATTCACTTCGGGGCTGCGTTCCTCAGTAAATAGGCCTAGTTCTTTTAAAACAGTCACCTCTGCCCATAGTTTTAACAAGAAACTCTTAAGGAAGTATTTGTAAACCACCGTGTTCACAGTGGTCATGCGACTCCGCAGCTGATGCTGGACTTGCCGCGGCTTATTCAGCACCGATGTCAAAGTGAACACTCGCACACCGTGTTGATTAAAAGAAAGAAAAAGAAAGAAAGATAACTTTTGATAGTCTTAACAAAATATCTCTTTTATGAAAGTATGCGAAACTATAAGTAGCGAATGGTTTCTCAGAATTTTTGAAATCAGAACCTGGTTCAAACGCAAACGAAGGTTTAGTTCTCGGAAAATGTTGAGGTTTGAACCTCCTGACATAAATTTTTTCCATGTATATAGGTTTAGATATCAAAGCTATCTTCTGTTGTTCTAAGAAATCAGCTGCTCTTAGAAACTAAAAGACAGCGCATGTCAGCTCATCAATAGTAAAACCAACGATTCGTTTTCTGAAACAACAGAAAAGGGAACAATTTAGCTGCGAGTTATGACTTATATATAGATTATCGCTCCATAATATAAAAGATAGTAATTGATTGTTGCTAAATGTTCAAAAGTCAAATTGTGCTACTTTTTAATTCAGAGGGCAAACGAATCCCTAGCAATATTTTACCTTTTGGGGGCAGGAAATACATTGTAAAGACTATGGCTCGAAAAGAGCATATTAAAGGGATGGTAAAGTTGTAGCTGAGATGGGGCTTCATACACAGTTTCCAACCTTTTTGTGAGATAATGAGAAACCTCTTATGAAATATAAGAGAATACAATATAAGACGATTTAACCACCAAAGTTTATTTGATGGGAATTGGTTTTGAAATGGCTAAGCTATCCAAACACAAAGAGGTCATGATAAAAGGCTGGACCCACCTTTTTTATAGGACCACTTTGTTTTACTTTGTTGTTTGATATCTCAGCCAATTCAAAACTGATTTTCATCAAATAAACTTTAAATTCCTCATAAAATCATGCTCGCTTTTATATTTCATAAGTGGTTTCTCATTATCTCGCAAAAAGTTAAATGCTCAATCCCTCATCTAAACCAGAACTATACCATTCTTGTAAATCCATGAGTGTTATTATCTATAGACTAGTATGCACTCCTTGTCCCCCATGCATTTAGTTTCTGTATTTATGTTTTATTAAAAAAATATACAAAATCACACTATTTACAATTTACATGATTAACATAACACAATCACTGAACAATGTCTATGGTAATTGTTAAAAAAAGGCAGAGGTATACACACATTTCTCGATTTATTGGTCTCATGTGCAAATTATTATATTCTAACTATATCCTAAGCAAGCTCTAGTAATTAGACAAGTGATAGGCTCACAGCGTATCACCTATTGTGTTTGTCAAAGTCTTCCTTTTTTCCGTTTTTTATCTTTTTTCTTTCTTTCTGCCATACCTCGTGAACGTTATATCTTGACAGTATAACGTCATAACTGCCCTGTAAAGAAAATTCATCAATAGTGATTCAAAAGTCTAATATACAGTGTTGCAAATCAAGTTTGCAATGTCTTTTTGACGTTAGCAAATGGAATTCTTGATAATAAAGGTAATGCACTAAGTTAGAGTATAGTGAGGGGATAATATACAGAAGAAATTGTAGAACTGACCGATAAGCATAATATATCACCTGCATACTTTGAAAAATCTCACCCTTCAACCTTCGCCGAATGCACCGTGCTGTGTGTTCGTCTTTTGGCTATGCATTTTATGGATCAAATTGTTGGAGAGAGAACAGAGTTTACTTTTAACCATGCATGGCATAGCATTGTGAACAACGTTTTCATTTGTGTGTCGTGGACTTGATATTTCACTTCAATACCAAGTAAGTTTGTTATTTTTTTTTTTGTAAAAGAATAAAAAGAAATCATAATAGTTATTCATTTTAGTACAATCCGTTACCCTATGCATGTGCACAATGCTAGTTACATTTCGAGTTACAGCGTTCCCGAGAAGGTTGGAAAAAAAAAAAAAAAAAAGCCCGCCACTTTCATGGCAACGCTCGTACACTCTGATCCTTTCAATATACGGCAGGCCATGATCCAAGAGATGAGGCCTTATTTTCTGAATGAGCTATTAGAGGTGAAAGTCAAGGTTTACAGGAAATGCGTCAAACTGCATGTTTATTATCGCAATTCACTTTCGTTCGTGGGTTTGTAGGTCCATGGTGTGGGCAGTGAATTTCGTCGCTGTTTTGAAATTTCACGTATAGTTCCGTGCCGGGAAAAAAAAAAAAAAAGATGCTTAAAGGTGACTTTCGGATGGTTTGAACGTCTGTGAATTAGTTTTGCTGGGTGGAGATTTTCAGAATTTCCAGTGATTGAGATGAAGGATAAGAATATTTTCAAAATCTATAGCAAATCGCAATGAACAATCAAGAAGCGACTTCACATAACAATGCATAGTATTTGATACTCAAGGAAGTAGAACAAACATGACAAAGAGGATCGCACGCATTAGTTCTACACATCAGGTGAAATTGTTGAGCAAGTGGTATTGAAATGGAATTACATTGCTATAAATTTGAATATGCGAATATCCAAATGTCATCATCATTGTTCAGTGTAATATGTCTTGGGTTTTTTTTTTTTTCCAGAGTATCAGTTTAACTGCTGCATGAAGCATAATAAATTCCACAAGTCTGTATGTGGCACTATCCCCTTTATGTATATACATGATGTGAAATTATAAAAATCGTCTGGAATGTCCCTTTAAAAACGACGAAGTGACAGCGTAAATGACGTGAGTTCTTTTTCCTGTTATCTTGCACTTTTTGA
Source organism: Diadema setosum (assembly GCF_964275005.1). Taxonomy (NCBI): domain Eukaryota; kingdom Metazoa; phylum Echinodermata; class Echinoidea; order Diadematoida; family Diadematidae; genus Diadema; species Diadema setosum. The sequence continues at coordinate 10,957,697 of NC_092705.1, read as the reverse complement.
GCTGTGTGACATCATAGTTTGAAAGCATGTCCGATCTCGAATCGTTTCATAGGCCCTATATCGTACGTCAATTTCCGTCGTTCAAAGCTCAAGGAGTCTATATTCCGGTAAAATTCGAGCATCAGTGAATGAGTGCATGGGTGTGAATGCATGGAAGCAGCTTATTGCACAGTGATTCGCAAGAGAATAGTAGTAGACTCACTTTCGTGTTCTCTGACAACTCCTGATGCTAAAAGTGTCTGATTAGCACTTAATTACCGAATTGGTATTCTGAGAGCATGATTAAGTAGGGGATATATTAACTACCATAGCAACAAGCGTTTTGGCGGGAAGGACCTACGCGTTTGCGCGTATCAATGCGCGTGCACCTCTGAGAGGACTTAATCACAGAGTTAATTACGAATCGGTATTCTGAGGGTGTAATTAAGTATGAAAGTTAATGGAAAACTTAAAGCCCAAAGAAAGTTCTGGTACGCCTGCAAAAGTTGTCAAATTTTGCTCCAAAATGTGAACGTGTGCCTAGGAAATGTGCGGAATAACGCTGTAATAACAAGATATTCGATGGGTAACGACGAAAATGGGAAATATTAACCAAAAACGTTAAGTCTCAGAACTTACCCGAACGGGGTCAGGCTAGACTCGGACTCGGGGATAACTCGGTCTCGCTGTGCTTGGCGGCGGGATGAGTTGTATTGGTTGTCCCTCTGGATTGTACAGCGTTGTACTATGCATATGGGAGCGGCCTGTATAAACTACATTGTAGCGTTCTGGCTACTCGCAGTAATGGTCCGAGTTGTTACAACGCGCGCATCAAAAACCTCTTTGGCGCGCATGCAAAATTAGTGTGCGCCTCAAGCACCTCTAAAAGCAATCAAAGCGGCTTGATAAACAACAACAAAAACTTCAAAGACCGCGCGTCTCAGCAACTGAGGTGATGTGCGTATTTAGGCTTGAGGACCGCGCGCTGTCCATTTGTTTTGTACAGGATTAGCACGCACTTTCCTGTCTGCTCATCAAGGCCTTGTTTGGTACCCGTAGTATAGAGTACTGATGAACATGGCGATCACGAACTGTGTGTAAATTGTCTGAAATAGGGTCGAGTTTTCCCTGAGACCGAGTTAGTTTGGAGCCTTCTGGAATAAAAGTCGGTCTACCGACTTTTATTATTTTTCTCAAAATACTCCAAAACGACTCATCATTCCGGCAAACCGCGTCAGCCAGGTAAGTTTCTTTGTAGACTCTTTCGATATATTGCAAGCAAATATGAAATGGTGTCAGACGGGTTCTCAGGCCCTTACCAGAACTTAGTTTTCACTTTAATGATACCAAAGAGTGTCATTAACTACTCCGATATCACGCATTACATCGTGTTTTCTCTGCCACAACGATGCTTACCGTCTTCGGTAACGGAGGAGCGGTTGAATCTTGTTATCATGGTATCCGTAGAATTCAGAGAAAAAAAGAAATATAGCCGATCTTCGAGGAATTTTGTCATTTTATGTGAGCAAAGAGGTTAAGATCTTCGCGTGCGTAGGTGAGGGGTTGTAATCAAATACCGGAGTGTGCGCACGGAGCTCTTGGGTTGTAATTACAGGGGGCGTGCAGGAGGGCGCATTGAGGGCATATTTGCGCGTGTGATCATCATTTCGGCTTCTAACAACGCGTCTGATTGGATGGAATAACAATTAGATGGGAGGGACCTAAGATAATTACAGGGGACTTAATCATACCTTAATTACGTCCTCAGAATACCGATTTTGCCCATGATTAAGGGCCTATTAACTTCACGACTTAATCACGAAGTTAATTACAGACTTAATTACGACCTCAGAATTTACCAGGCTGAAGAGCCCCGAAAAGGTAATCGCAGTCGTGATTTTGCTCAGGGAATTAAACACTGCAAAAAGTCCGGTGTTGAATATGAAACGCCGCGAGCTGGTGTTAAATTTCCGGTGGCATTTGTGGTGTTAAATTAATACCTCCGGATGTCACTTCAAAATATAAAACTATCAGTAACTGTTCTTCTTGTTGACTTTGAACTTCAATAAGACAATCAAGAACTTTCCGATAAAGAAGTGGAAAGTGGGGATAAGAAGAGCACAGCGGGTAAGACGGACCACCCCATCTTACTAATTAACTACTTACCCGGCTACTTAAGACATTCATGCGGGGTATAATCAACGGGTTATATGCGATGATTGCCCATGGTTAGCAAGGAGGCTTGTAAAAAAATTTCACGAAAAAAACTTGAAGTCTGAGAAAACTACTTGACACAGTTTCAACCATCACCTGATGTAAGGAAAGTGCTTACACACCATAAGGGTTGAGACATTACTACAGCAAATTGTGCCATTCGGTTAGGATAGATAATAATGCGGATATTGGTGATCGCATTGTGCAGTATAAAAAGAATCGGCTCTCTCGTAAACTTCAGTTGTATCGTGTCTTAATATGCATGAATGTCACTGTTGGGTAAGATGGTCTTCCCTTGAGTGTCCAAAACGAACCATGGGCCGTCTTACCCCATTGATCTTGTTTACAAATTGCATTGTTAAATAGATCATGGTATTCTTTTACCATTTCCTATCACGTCACGGCTAAGTAAGAAAATCGAAGAGGAGTTCATGGAGATCACATGACATGATAGAGACCATAAAGGCCACATAGGCATACATGACTATATTGATAACTATCATTGGGCTAATAATGCAGTCATGAAGTACCACGCAGAATGCAGTTGATGTTTGGCTAATTTCATAAGGCAACGAATGAAATGAAAATTAGAGGAAAAGGTGAAAAGAAACAGCACAAATAACATTAACACAACATGTAAACATGCAATTTACATGGATGATCCTTGATCGAACAATGGGATGTATGGCTGTACACTACAAAATTGAAAAAGGAATAAAGATTTTATGACTAAAACGGCAACAAAATAAAACAGGATGTTAACTGACATTTGACTTAGTTTGAATAACAGTTTTATTATTATTATCTTTTTAGTTTTAAAGAAAGGGCCAATTTTAACTAAGCATTTGTCTCCACATTAACAGTACACGTTATACTGTTATAGCTTGATCATTGTTGGAAGTAGGTTCTTTTAACTTATATTACTCTCTATGTTCAATTCATTGCAGCCCATGTTCATTCATTTTGTGATTTAAATGGTATTATTGTTTTGACACAAAAAGATTTAGAGAGAACGGAGAAAATAGGCATGAATTTGAATATGTGACTGGCAGAAATTACAAGTTTCCAGTTTAGTAATGTTTACTAAGTGTCTTCATGCTGCTCATACTTGTCGAATAGTCGTTTTTGTAATCTATTCAAACCTTTGAAAAAAAACCAAAGAAACAAACGTTTTTCTAATTATATAATCTTATATAATTTGTTTGTGTGTTTGGTTTTTTTTAATGCTCGGGGCAAAACGGACCTAGTGGTCCTACCTCTTGGGCCCGGATTCACGAAGGTGGTACAAAATTAATGAAACCATGGTTTAAACCATGGACAAAAACCATGGAGCGCCAAGTGTCGCACGGAATAATTATTTCGTTACGAAATTAGTCATTTCGTCGACAAAATGTCTGTTTCGTTACCGAAATTATCATTTTGTGGACGAAATGTTCATTTAGTTACAAAATATTGTCATTTCGTTACAAAATAATCATTTCATCGACGAAATGACTGATTTCGTAACGAAATATTCCATGCGACACTTGGCGCTCCATGGTTTTTGTCCATGGTTTAAACCATGGTTTCATTAATTTGTACCACCTCGTGAATTCGGGCCATCATGTTTAAATATCCGCCACTGCGAGGTGCAGGTGACCCTCCTCCATAACTGCAGATACGCAGCAAAAGCATCAGAACGGAAATCAAAATACCCCACAGACAGCAACCACAACAAGTGCAGTTAGTTCAGCAGTATGTAGCGAGATGGAATCGGTATATCGGTGTATCGGCCATTCCTGATACGTAATGTGACTCATGAGCGCGGGTGAAGAAAAGGAAAGTGTCCGTGGTCACGTGATGGCCCGGCGTGATGGATAGTTGCGAATTTGTATCTAACGCTTGAATACCCTGCAAAGCATCGAACAAAGCAGTACAAAACGAAACGCAACAAAAACAAACAAACAAACAAAAACCAAAAGTAATAAAATAGCAAAATGTTATAAAGAGTAAAAAAAATAAAAATAAAAAAAATCTGTAAAACACACCAGATACAACCAAACAAAAAACAATCAAAAGCAACAAACCCAGTAGCACAAAGACAAACTTAAAATACAAACACGAACTACAACTACAACGAAAGGAAGGCAACGCTTCCAGGCCATAGTTCATTTCTGATATTGAAAGAAAAAGAAAATGGCTATTTTAAATGTAATCTCAGAGTTATGCATAATCACTTCTGATTTCTTCTGAACGCGTTTTTGTTTTTGTTTGTTTTATTTTTAGTTTGAATAAACCTCAGTGCTCCAATTACCGGTCTTATTGAATTTACGATAGGCAGTGCATATTCTTCCAATTTCGTTTTAATATAGGGTCTCCAAAAGTCAAATGAAAACACTGAATGCAATTTCTGTTTGGTGTTCTTTTTTTTTTTTACAGTAATCCTACAGTAGTATTGAAAGAAATCATGCTGTGTGATACCATTACAAGTAAATGTGTTTACATATTCAGATACTATATCTTTTAAAGTCGTATATGTATTATATAAAATCATATATAAATATATATATATATATATATATATGCATATATATATATGTATATATATATATATATATATATATATATATGCATATATATATATATATATATATATATGCATATTTATATATATATATATATACTTTCATCCTTTCACCCCACAGTCCCTAAGCATTTCCCGCAAATATTCCCCCTTCCTGTTGTTTTTTTTTTTGCCATATTGAGGTTATTCCATATTTGTCATATTCATATTGTGACTTTAAAGGTTACAAAAATAGTAGAATAAAAGACAAAACAACAAGCAAAATAACACTGAGATTTTTCGTTATAAGTTTTCGTTAAACCAAAGGACAAACAACAAAAATAAAGGTAAAATTGAACCACGCGTAGTTTGAAGAGAAACAATACATTTTCCAAAAATTGTGCTATTTATAATCTTGCCCACGTGCGTTTTAAGATAATGAGGGTGTTTGGTATAACAATAGCACAGGATAATGAGTAATTTTTCAACGCATGTCTGGAGGCTGATGGAATTAAGCACATGAGCGTAAATCAATAGTTGATATCGCGAATTGTTGTGGAATGCACGGAACAAATTCCGATGATTTACAAATAGAACACTGAGTAGGCGTGCTTGCAAATGAGCACGTGATTTAATCCACAAAACCACATTGTTATGGACCAATCCTATGTAAATTATCCGTTTGTTTTCTCGAGATATAGGCCCCTTAGGCTCTATATCATTCACAGTTTTTAAGAAATTATATAATACGGACAGGAGCACTACAGTGTAATGATGGTGATAATATCCTAATGAAAATTACGATAATAAACGTAACAATGATAATAAGAATTATACTGCCATTATATTTATATACTACTACTACTACTACTACTACAACTACTACTGCTACTACTGTACAACTACTACAGCTCCTACTACTGCATACAACTACTACTACTATACTTCTACTGCCAATTATACGACTACTACTACTACTACTTCTACTGCCAATTATACTACTACTACTGCTGCTACTATAACTATACTACTACTACTACTAGCTATACTACTAAAATATGTGTGAATACTGAAAATATTACTGTCCTCGTCAATGCTTTATACCGCTTACACCACACAAAAAAAGAAAGAAAGAAAAGAAAGCCATTCCTATGTAAACCAGACTATACTCCATGTAAGGATTATTCCTGCCCGACATTATTATTGACCTCCTATCCATTAGATGAAAACTCGAACCCGAGTAAATGCCTGATTAAAGACTTCAGGCAATTATCATTCCACAATAATCGCTACCCCGAGCTTCATTACAAAGAAAAACACCCCCTCAAAAAAAAAATGAAAAAAAAAAACCTCCCCCTAAAGAAAAAAAAAAGAAAAAAGAAAAAAAATGAAACGTATAATGGAAATGGTTATTGCGGAGATGATTAATGTAAGGACGTGATAACTGGCATGTAATTTTCAGAGCAGTGGTGCAATAATTGTTAATAATATTTCGTACATCCTTGTTGAATGGGATGCTTTGCCGATAAATAATAGTCATTGCACGCGGATAGAAGGCCAGAGAGAAAAGTACGCTTTCTAGTTCAAGATTCCAAGGCCTACTGTGTGAACAGGCTGTGAACCATTGCCAGGGGGTAAAGGAAACCGAAACCCAATTATGAAATGTGCTTTAAGAGAAAGTAGCAATATTACTAGAATACATCAGTGAAAGTTTGGGGGACAATCGATTTGAGAGTCATCATCGTTGGATGAGAAGACTTCAGTTCAGGACGTCATTCTGGACAGCAATATAAATAATTGAAGAGATGTACAGATTCGGTTGAGATGGGGCTTTAAGTTCCCAACATTTTTGATGATGATTTTTTTTTAAAGATAATGAGAAACATCTTTTGAAGTATGAAAGATAGCATAGGTCTAAGAGGAATTCAAAGTTTATTTGATGAAAATGTGGTTTGAAATAGCCGAGATATCTAGACCAAAGCGATCCAAATAAAAGGTGGGACCCACATATCATAACAAGGATCGCTCTGTTTTACTTTTCTGGGATATCTCAGGAAATTCAAAACAAAATTTTAAGTCCTCTTACAATTGCTCTTTAACATTTCATTAAGTGGTTTCTATAAGTATCTCCAAAATGTTAAAAGCTGAATCGTCACCTCAACCAATACTATACCATCCCCTGTTGAATAGTTAAAAACTTGACTTCTCTTTTAGAAAACAGGGGAAAAGATTACCCTTAGCATACAATCAGTAACAATACGATGAATGTGTACTTTTCATGAAAAATTGAATTTTTGTGGAATTCTTATTTTTTATGTTGTTATATTGAATGACATATGACTTATTTATGGATCTTTAGAATTAGTGTTCTTATCCACTGAATACGGCAACGAGTATCTAAAAATATATAGCTTCTGAATCGACTGTCCAATTTCGCATAAACTTTCACTTATGTGTTCTACCATTGATATTGCTGCTTCACACCCTCAATCCACATTTATATTTGAGTTTTGGTTCCCCTTTGAGGGCATGTAGGCCTACATTGTCATTATCATAAAACTCACAGGGAGTGATTTTAAGCAGTTATACGGAAGCTTTTGAGTGCCACCGAGAAGACCAGATAATTCATCTACTTCTCAACCTTTTGTGAGTCAGGGTATCTTATCTTATCTTCTCGACCTCTCGGGTCTTAGAAGGCCAAAAGGTGAGATATGAGATCTCTTCATCTCGACCTACTGTGGTCAGAGAAATCCGAAAATTGAGATCCGATCTAAACCGTGAATCCGACAAGGCGAGATCCGACATCTTGTCTGTTCGACTTCTCGGATATATGAGAAGGCCTAACGCGAGATATGAGGTCTCTTCATCTCGACCTGTTGTGGTCAGAGAAATCCGAGAATCGAGATCCGAGAATCCGAGATCCGAGATCCGAAAAGGCGAGATTCGAGATCTCGTCGTCTCGACTTCTCGGGTATGAGAAGGCCAAACGGCGACATATAAGATCTCTTCATCTCGGCCTATTGTGGTCAGAGGACTCCGAGAATCGAGATCCGAAATATCGTCCGCTTGACTTCTTGGGTCTGGGTCTCGATTTCGACCAGTTATCATCAGAATCATACTGACAGCGAAACATTTAATTTTCATACTCATACTTGGAAAAGTGCAACTTGTCGTTATCAAATGTGTTCAGTCATGCATGACATTTGTCAATACAATAGGCACAATGAGAAGAGGAAGAATTCTCCTTTCCTCACAACCAACATTCCTCTCTCCATATCATAGTTGACAATTATATATAATAGTAGCCCTCTAAAGTTGGATGACCTTTTTTTGATACGCACTGTATATTCTTTTGTTTGGTTACCATTGACATGCAAGGTGCAAGAATTGTGCGATTATCTTCAATATAACCTGACATTCATTCATTCATTACATTTATTAAGTTTCCACACAAAATACATTTGTAACGTACATCCTGAGAGATCAGTGAATAGCAACAAGTACAGACTTACGATAATATTTCATGATACAGAATGAATTTAACTCAGTCTAGAGTACGTGACATTCATGTTGGATTAGAAAAAAAAATAATGTGCGGGTGAACCTGCAGAAAAAAAACAACAACAACAGCACCAAAACAGATGCTTGTGGGGCCAGGGAAGATCCCCAGAAAAGAAGTCGAACACACTCACTCACACACACATACACACACAGCACTCACACAAGTGCACCTGGACAAATATGCGTGCACACACACACACACACACACGCACACACACACACACACACAACAACAACAACAACAACAGAGAGAAAGAAAAAGAAAACAACAACATTGCCATATAGGGACAGCATTAAGTAGAAAATAATGTGGGTACGTGCAGCTGAAAAGTGTGAATTAAATTGAAACTGAAACTCACCGTGGTCAATGCTTTTGTTGCAAAGTGAGAGAGAGAGAAAAACAACGACAACAACAACAAATCCCTCACATAACAAACAATCTTTTTCATTTCTTTGCTGCCACTTCTCTCATAGAAACGGCTGACGAGCGCAAAAACAACAAAAGTCTGCACTTTTTTTTTTTGCTTAGAACTTTTCTCACAAAATCGGCTGACAAGCCAAAAACAAACAAACAAACAAAAAGACAAAAAAAATTTTACAATTTCTTGCTGTCACGTCTCCACGAAATTAAGTGACAAGCAAAAAAAAGAAAAGAAAAGAAAAGAAAAGAAAAGAAATGAAAGAAAAGAAAGAGCAGAACATTAGAAGGGGGGTTAAACCAAATAAACCCAATACCCCCCCCCCCACACACACACACACACAAAGAGAATCCATGGGGAGGGGTTTTAAAATCCCCCACTCCCTCTCCTACTGATCATTGACGTGAATGACGTGACAGAAACAAATCTTTTGTTCTTTTGTTTTCCCCTTCGCAAAAGTCTCCTATATGACACATCACCATGCGCTTCCTCTTTCATATGTGGAGTTTGAATATAAACTCCGGGTTCGATCTGCACGGCATCAGTTTGTTTTTCAGCGCTCCTCACTCACTCCGTATCAATAGTAATCAGTGGTCAAGTACCCAGTTATATTGACCTAAACTGCGACAAGATTGGCTCGCGCGGAGACTAACGTAAATTCTGCAACAGAGTGCACGGACCAATCGTCTCTTACGCCTTTCTCTCCGCGAATACACATCACGGCGTGTACCAGTACCTCGTACCATTATGAACGTGCTCAGCAGCTACGCGTTCTTAGCAACTGTCGTAATCGAGTTACTCGCCATCACTCGATCCGTTCAAGCCGCGTTGTATGAGTGTGAGTGCCCACCCGACATGGTGAACTGTACAAATGGTGAGTATAATTAACCCTTTTTGTCTAGCAAAACTTTTTTTTTGTCATTATTATTATCATTATTATCATTATTCATTATTATTAACATCATCATTACTATTATTATTATAACACTTAATACTCCTTGACGGTTTACATGCACTCCAGTCTTCAACAGTTCAGTCAAGAAATTGTTGTACAAACACTCAAATTCGGGGAATACATTCAGAATGTTAGTACATAAATATTGCAATTATCACGTTTTTTTCTTTCAACAGCATTAAAAATATCATCTTCCCTCTTTACGCTTGATTGTTTATTATCATATCAATATTACAGTGTATCTTTGCCCAAAAAATATTTTTGATATGTGAAAGAGATACATTTCAGGAGTCCATTGCACCAACTTTCAGAGAAAATGGGTCATTAATTAGTGAAATGGTGCATCTGAAAGTTTCTAAACACAATGGGTCTGGGAGGCAAGACTACAGCAAACCCTATTGTTTGCACTGGGTTACGGAACCACAGCGGTTCTTGAATCTCCCAGACACAGTGTGTTTGGAAACTTTGAGATGCATTATTTCACTAATCAATGACCCATTTTCTCTGAAAGATGGTGCAATGGATTACTGAAATGTGTCTCTTTCACATATTCAGAATAATTTTTTGGCCAAAGATACACTTTAAAACGAAGGTTTGCAAAACAAATGATGCAAATAATTCATTTTGTCACAACAAAAATAAGATGGAAAAAAATAACCTCTAGAGACTTTCGCGGTTAGGCTAGACTCTTCCTCAGTATAGAATGAGGAAGAACGAAAAAGTAAAAACTAAACGTTATGCTCCGTAAAATGTTCCTATTGAGAGATTCGCATTATTTATACCATCAATCAGATGAATCTCTTCAGATGTTATCAAAAGATGGTGGAAGTTGATCAATATTCGAGGAACATAATGAATATTACACAACCTGTACAGTAGTATTCAAATCGAAATGTTCATAGAGTAAAGATTAGTGTGAGCTTAAAAATGCCATCCAATAAGAATACGTGTAACTTTCTTTTGTATTTATTTTATGTATTGACGGGAGAGCTAGCTATAGGGTACTATATAAAGATACTTTTATGCTGCATGGGTTAGAAGACACTTTGACCTGGAGATTATTGCAGTGCCTTTGGACATATTTTGATATGTATCGGATTCCTGTATTATAAGAGAAAATTTTACAAAACGCATGAGTCTTTTTATATTCCAAGAAAGTTTATTGCACTCTTAAAAAAAAAAAGATTCTTTATTAGTTTTATTATTTTAAGTATTGTTTGATGAGTTAAAATCTCTATGAGTAGGAATATAGGATGTACAGTGGGCTCCCGTTATAACGAAGTCCTCGGGACCGGCAATTTTCTTTCGTTATTTCGACATTTTCTTATTACCGAACAAATGAACAATTAAAAAAAAACATAGAGCAGATAATGTTTCTGCCTGAATTTTTACTTCGTTGCAACCGGAATTTCGTTATAACCGTGTTCGTTATAACGGGAGTGCACTGTATCGTCGACAAGTAAGACAAACAAAATAAGGGAGGATATCGAATTATATCGTTGACGTAAAAAGAAATGATAGCGGGTCCAAGCACAATCAAGCCTCGAGGAACCCCGCATTGGAGTAATAGATGATCAAAATCAAATTCATTAAAAGTAACATAATGTCTTCTGCTTGCTAAATAACCTTTTAACCATAAAAATGATTGACCCCCAACTCCATAATGACTGAGTTTAGAGAGTTCTGGGGTGTGTATAAGAGAACGTTTCCAAGGTTTAAACGGGAGGAGATTGATGCGAGAACTTATCTATAGGGGTGGCAGACTTGGACAGATATTTCCGAATGAAGCCAATATAACTTACAATTTCATTAAGAAGAAGTAAATAAAGCTATGGAAAGAGTTGTACAGTGACAAGCACCAAAAACGTGGATCCGTCGGCATACAATAGGTAAATCAATGTGACACTTGCGCTCCTAATCGCATTTCATAGCACACAATATCTATCGGCTTCTTTTCATAGCTTGTATTACAATATTCTTTTCAGTTTTTCCCCGGATAGCCTCACTTTCAACTTTATCAATAAGTCCATTATCAGAAAGTTGTGGGCGTAATTACTAAGAGCTCCGCCGTGTGTAAAGGTTTCGAACCATGCAGGCTAACAACGGCGTAGCCAGGATTTCATCTTAGGGGGGGCGGTTAGTCTGCGAGGGAGCGAAGCGACCGAGCCCGAGCGAGCGGAGCGAGCGAGGGGGGGAGGGTGTGGGAGGGGGGTGTCCCCCCTCCCACGGTAAGAACTTTTTTGCATTTGGATGTTGTAAATGGTGCAATTTGATGCATGTTTTAGCGCGTTTTATCGACGTGAAACAGTCCCACTTGTTTATGGTAGCAGTTTATTTTGATGTATATTATCATTGAACAATTTGCCTTGTGATGCGCCTTGAACAAGGCTAATACCAATAAAGAGGTCCGCAGCAAGTTATCGCTCTCAGATCAAGACATGGCTTCCCAATCGTGGTCTTTTTGCAACGTTGTTGTGATGGTTTGGGTGCGATCTGCCAGGAATGGAGCGGAACATTCGATTGTCATGATGTGGTGATTGGGTTGAGTCGTGACAAATTGGGACCTTGTCCGGGAAAATGAACAGACAAGCCGTTTTCTTTCGCATGTTCCATGCGGATCGTGGTGAGGACTCTCACGTCTGGTTGTACACGTGTGCTGTAAGTACGTAGTGTATAGCGTCGATGGTGTATAGGCTCATGTCGTATCGGGCCTATGTACCTGCTTGCATGTAGGTTCTGTTAGGCCTCATGCGTTTTGGTGAAGACTCTCACGTTTGGTTGTGCACGTTGTGTATAACATTTATGCTGCGTAGGCTTTGGCAGTCATTGACTGTGTTTGTAGTTTTCAGACTACATTTTGTGTGAAGGCCTAGTGCAGATTTTGGTGAGGATTCTCACGTTTTGGACGTTTGTCGTTTTTGCATGAAGGTCTTCTGTAGACCGATTTGGGTGAGGATTCTCACGTTCAGTTGTGTGCGTATATAGTGCATAGCGTGGGTATTGCGCATTGGGCTCGCACGTGTTTTGTAGTCGCAGACGGTCGGTCTAGCGCGTCGTGTGTAGGGCTAGTGCAGTTTGTGAGTGTGCGTATGCTGGATGTGTATGTGTGGGGGCTTGCGTACACATTGGCTACGGGTCACGCCGAATTTTCTGGAAGATTAGCCTCGGTTAAAGGCTTTGATATATTTTCCTTAGTTTGCACAATCGTGCTATGTGGTCGTTTGTAGTGAGTGTGTATACTCATCCTATGTCCTTAGATCACATGCTAATGTGATGCCGTGGTGTTCTGATTGTATGCCTGATTCGAAGGCTTAGGGATTTTGATGTTTTCTGCTTATCGTAGAAAATTTTTGCCTGTTCTGCGCGTGTGACTGGGTTCATGCATACATGTGTACTCATATGCAGTGCATTTCTTTTGTTAAGGCTTTGTAGTTTTGTGAGGATTTGTGACTTCTTGCAAGTTTTGATTTTGATATTCCCACAATGGCTGATGTCGTGCAGAGCTTTGTTGATGAACCCACTCAGGAAGGTTTTAATAACCTGAGGAAGGCAGAACTGGTGGAAGTTGCTCGAATTTTAGAAATCCCGATCAAAACATTGGATCGAAAAGCAGAGATCAAGGACACAATTTCGGAGTTTTTTACCAATACTGGTATTTGGCCTGCCTCTTTGTCAGAGGATGAAGCAGGGACAGATGATGGTGAAATTATCACACCTTTGGTAACCCCTGCAGAAAGTGAATTGAAGAAAATTGAGATCCAGCTTCGGATGAAGCAGCTGGAAGTCGAGGCAAAGAAAATAGAACTCGAAATCAAGTCAATCGATGCAAAATCGAATGAACCTTCTTCCGGCAGTTCAGCAAAGTCATCAAAATTTGATGCATTAAGGCAATCTCAATTGGTGCCGAAATTTCGTGAAGACCGGGTAGAAGAGTTTTTCCAGCACTTTGAAAAAGTGGCTGTGAGTTTGGAATGGCCCAAGGAAGTGTGGCCGACATTGATACAGAGCTCGCTGGTAGGGAAGGCCCAAGAGGTCTATGCGTCTCTCACTATCCAAGAGTGTTCTGACTATGAGAATTTGAAGAGTTCCGTGTTAAGGGCGTACGAGTTGGTGCCGGAAGCCCACAGGCAACTGTTTCGGAATTATAGGAGAAGGGATGATCAGACATTCGTTGATTTTGTGCAACACAAGCAGACCCATTTTGAACACTGGTTAAGGTCGTCTGGTGTTGATGATTTCCACAAACTGAAAGAGTTGGTGTTGTTAGAGGAGGTGAAGAGGTGTGTTCAGCCAGATCAGCGGCAGTACCTGGAGGAAAGGGAAGTGAATGGTGCCAGGAGAGCTGCTGTCCTCCTTGATGAGTATGTGCTTACCCACAAGGGTACTTTCAAACTTTCTTCAAGCAAGAAAGGAGGCCAGGGTGTGCCAAGAAAAGGAGCTGTTGCTCCAAGCATTCCCAAGCCCGATCTTGATCAAAAGCCGAACAAGGCTTGCTTCTATTGCAAGAAGGATGGACATGTGATGTCAGCTTGCTGGAAGTTGAAGAAGAAGCGAGAAAAAGAGGGGATTAGCAACCCCAAAGCATTGCCAGATGCTTTTGCTATCACTCGCACAGAACATCTGCCATCGTTTGAACGGGTGGCAGAGAATTACAGACCTTTCATATCTTCAGGGTATGTTAGTTTGACGCCTGATAGTGAGCAGGTTCAGGTTCACATTTTGAGGGATACAGGAGCATCACAGAGTCTCCTGTGTGCAAAGACATTGCCATTTTCGGTTGAATCTTCTGTGAATTCGGAAGTGTTTGTGAGGGGAGTTGAAGGTGGGAGTGTCCGAGTGCCTCTTCATAATATCGAATTGAAGAGCGATCTTGTCAGTGGCTCAGTTGTAGTAGGTATTTTGCCTACATTGCCAGTCGAAGGTGTCACCTTATTGCTCGGCAATGATATCGCTGGAGAGAAGGTTTTGCCTCACTTTCTCCCAAGTAAGACACCCGTGGTTGACGAAGCCACAGAGAAATTGGTTCAGGATATGCCTGATGTGTTTCCCTCATGTGCTGTTACCAGGTCAATGGCTCGTGAACTGGAGAAAGAGGAGCAAGAGGATATCTTGGCTGATACTTTCTTCTCTAGACTTGAAGAGTCTAACAGCAGTGATGATGCACATATGGACCATGGTCAAATGTCAGAGATTTCTCGTCAGAGTCTGGTTGAATTGCAGGGCAAAGACCCTGAAATAGTGCGTCTTGCACAGTCACTTGTACCTGAGGATGAGGAAGTGAATGAAACTGTGAAGTTTTACAAGAGGGATGGTATCTTGATGAGGAGGTGGCGCCCTCCTGATGCCACAAGTGATGAGGATTTTCGAGATATTCATCAAGTAGTGGTACCAAAGATGTACCGGAAGGAGATCATATCTCTTGCCCATGAAGCACCATTGGCAGGTCATTTGGGGATCAACAAAACCCAAGAGAAGGTGCTTCGATATTTCTTCTGGCCAGGTTTGCGACATGACGTCGCAGAGTTTTGTCGGTCTTGCCATGTGTGTCAGGTAGTTGGCAAGCCAAACCAGAAGATTCCCCCTGCCCCTTTAAGGCCAATTCCGGCCTTCGAAGAACCGTTTAGTCGGGTCATTGTGGATTGTGTCGGTCCTCTTCCAAGGACAAAGTCGGGTAATCAGTATTTGCTGACGATGATGTGTGCATCTACCCGCTTCCCCGAGGCAATTCCATTACGGACAATTACTGCCAAGAATGTCTGTAAAGCTCTTGTGAAGTTCTTCACAATGGTAGGACTTCCAAAGTGTGTTCAGTCAGACCAAGGGTCTAATTTCACATCCAAAATCTTCCAACAGGTGATGAGTGAGTTAGGTGTAGAATGTAGGAACTCAAGTGCTTACCATCCACAGAGCCAGGGAGCTCTTGAACGCTTTCACCAAACCTTGAAGAATATGATGCGTGTGTACTGCAGTGAGCATGAGAAAGAGTGGGATGAGGGTATTCCTCTCCTCTTGTTTGCAGTTCGAGAATCGGTCCAGGAATCTCTTGGATTCAGTCCTTTCGAGCTGGTCTTTGGGCACTCAGTTCGTGGTCCCTTGAAGATCTTGCAAGAAAAGATCTTGGTTGAGCCAGAGTCCAACCTATTGGACTATGTGTGTCAGTTCAAGGATAGACTTTCTTGTACTCGTGAATTAGCTGCAGGTCATCTGAAGGCAGCTCAGTCTAACATGAAGAGACTGTTTGATCGGAAGGTGAAAGAAAGGCATTTTGAGCCTGGTTCTAAGGTTCTTGTGTTGCTCCCTCTTCAAGGAGATGCCTTGAAGGCTAGATATGCAGGGCCGTATGTGGTTGAGAAAAGAGTGAGTGATGTCAATTACATCATCCTGACACCTGATAGGAGGAAGAGGAGAAGACTCTGTCATGTCAACATGCTAAAGGAGTATGTTGAAAATGTAGAAGAGGCTAATGAAAAGCCTGTTGCTACGGTTGGAATCGGTTGTGAAGTGGATGGTGAAGACAGTGAGAGTGATGATGTGGAAATTCCGCAGTTGATGTTGAAGAATTCTGAGGTGTTAGCAAATCTATCTGACACATTATCTCATCTTCCAGGAGTAGAGAGAGCTCAGGTGATGGATGTAGTCCATGAGTATGAACACCTCTTCAGTGATGTACCAGGTCGTACTAGTGTGGTGGTGCATGATGTTGATGTGGGGGACTCCTCCCCTGTCAAGCAACACCCATATCGTGTGAATCCATTGAAAATGGATGTTCTGAGGAAGGAAGTTCAATATATGCTTGAACATGACCTTATTGAGCCCAGTAAGAGTGGATGGAGTTCTCCCTGTGTGTTGGTTCCAAAGCAGGATGGTTCTTTGCGTTTCTGTACGGATTACAGGTTGCTCAATTCGAAAACAAAGTCAGACTCGTACCCTTTGCCCCGCATCGATGATTGTATTGATCGCGTAGGGAATGCCAAATACGTCAGTAAGTTTGACCTTTTGAAGGGGTACTGGCAGGTTCCCCTCAGTGAAAGAGCGAAAGAACTGTCTGCATTCGTGACTCCTGACGGATTCTTCCAATACAAAGTGATGCCGTTCGGGATGAAGAACGCGCCCGCTACATTCCAGAGACTCATCAACACCGTCACGTCTGGCTTGGTGGGATGCGAGGCGTATCTCGACGACATCATAGTGTACAGCCATACATGGGAGGACCACCTTCTGAGAGTCAGAGCACTGTTTGACCGCTTGACCAGTGCCAACCTTACGGTGAACTTGAGGAAATGTGAGTTCGCCCGAGCAAAAGTCGTGTTCCTGGGTCACATTGTGGGACATGGTTCCGTCAAGCCTGTTGAAGCAAGGGTGGAGACGATCTTGAACTTTCCCCGCCCACAGAGTAAGCGAGAGCTGAGACGATTTCTGGGCATGACTGGCTATTATCGGAAGTTCTGCCATAATTTCGCTGATGCTGCAACACCGCTCACCAACATGTTGCGGAAAGATTCGCAGTTCGAGTGGTCAGATGACTGTCAAGTTGCTTTCAACCGGCTGAAGGCAATGCTAGCGAGTTCTCCGGTTCTTGCAGCGCCGAACTTCGACAAGCAGTTCATTCTTATGGTGGACGCGAGTGACACAGGAGGAGGAGGAGCCCTGATGCAGAAGGACGACAATGGAGTTGACCATCCCGTCGCGTACATGTCCAGAAAATTCAACAAACATCAGCGACGGTACTCCACTGTCGAGAAGGAGACGTTAGCGCTCGTCATGGCTCTTCGTCATTTTGACGTGTACCTGAACACTACAAAGT
The DNA here is from genome assembly GCF_964275005.1 of Diadema setosum. Taxonomy (NCBI): domain Eukaryota; kingdom Metazoa; phylum Echinodermata; class Echinoidea; order Diadematoida; family Diadematidae; genus Diadema; species Diadema setosum. Next base: position 10,940,223 of record NC_092705.1, on the reverse strand, counting down.
ATCCAGTGCTGGTGTACACAGACCACAATCCGCTTGTGTTCCTGTCGCGAATGAGGAACAAAAATGGACGCCTAACCAGATGGGCGCTAGTGCTACAGGAGTACAACCTCGTGATACAGCACGTACGTGGAAAAGACAATGTCATTGCAGACGCTTTGTCCCGTGGATAAGATAGAAGTACGCATATTTCCACGGATAGGACAAAAGGACACAGATGTGCTTATTATCCATAGATAATAAGACTGGTAATGACTTGGAAACATGAACAATACGAGACAAAAGAAATGTGTTTCCATGCATTTGTAAGAAAATTATATTTCTCATGTTGAAGAAAGAGTGTTATTGATTGCTTTGAAATGATGACACAAACATTGTGTACACTGCTTTAATTTATTCTTTTTGTTCTTGTCTGCAGGGAAAAAGACAGCATGTTTTCCAAATGGTCATGATTTTTGCACCAAAACAGGGCAAAATCATTTCAAGTGATATAGCATGAGTTTTGCTATGTTTTATGCTTTATATGGTGAAGAAAGGGGTTTTCAGTAATACAGCATATTTTGATACAGGGTATAATGTAGACATTGTATTAATTGGAACTGCAAATTAAGTTGCATTGCTGTTTGCAAAAAGCACACACAAGCACACAAAAGCTGTTGTTGCATTTTTTTTCAAATGCTTAATCTGCAAGAGTTGGAATTTGTGGCATCACAGAATTGACCAATTATACACATTTTCCATAGCATAGATATCGACTGAGTGAAATTATGACACTATGATATTCATAATGTTGTGAATGTGTAAGGTTCATGAGACCATACAGGTGTACAGACATAACCAGGTTATATTCATGTGATATCTTGTTTCAGAAACAGAGAGAGTATAACAGGTGTTCATAATTGCATTGTTTTGCTATACGCTAGTCACTGTACATGCATTTATTGTCTTGAGGAACAAGGCTTTACAGTTCTTGAACAGAAGTGTCAAGAAATTAGAAATGTAAAGATGTTTGTTAGACCAAACAGTTGAGCTGAACGCATTGTTATGTCAGTTTTCATCAAAGGTCAGATTGCTATAAGCTCACCATGTAAAAATGGTTAATAAGTATAGTGAATGGAAGATTACTTCTATTATTGGTGACATACACAATAATCACAACAAAAATGTGTGAAGTTCATTATGCAAACTGCATGATTATTAGCTAGTGTATGCAGGTTATTCAGTGATATGTGTAGCGGGTTTTTTTTTTTTTCAAGCATATGCACATCAAGCTAAGATAGAAGTTTGATCTGTCCATACTTATGGCATATTGTTTCATGTTACAAGTACAATGTACATGTACAGTGTATTTTGTTCTGAACCAGCAGCATTTCTTAGACTTCGACTAGGTGTTGAAATGTTTGGCCATTTGATACTCATAAGCATTTCAGGAAAGCTAAAGAGAATACATGCTTCATGATTTATGACCAAGCAGAAAAAAAAAGAAAAGAAAAGAAAAGAAGGAATGTTGTGGTTGTAAAGTTTTGCGCGTATACGCACATGCTTGTTCCGAGCAGGTAGTGGGTCTATATTTAGACAGTTAGCCTACGCTCAAGAAAGGTTTTGATAAGGCTCATAAGTCTGAGCTTGTTTATGTGAAGAATCCACTTTAGTGTATGAACACACAACTGTGCATTTTGATGTATTGTGTTTCGGAACATGTTTGTAACGACTGTTTGCAGTTTGACCGGAAAGTTCTTCCATAACTTCCCGTCTTAAGGGGGGAGATGTGATGCGCCTTGAACAAGGCTAATACCAATAAAGAGGTCCGCAGCAAGTTATCGCTCTCAGATCAAGACATGGCTTCCCAATCGTGGTCTTTTTGCAACGTTGTTGTGATGGTTTGGGTGCGATCTGCCAGGAATGGAGCGGAACATTCGATTGTCATGATGTGGTGATTGGGTTGAGTCGTGACAGCCTATAAAAGGGTATAATTTAGATACACTTCTTGTATTAATTCTTTTCACTGAATATCATGAACGCGACTGGACCCGGGCAAGCGGAGCGAACGTGGGGGGAGGGGAGGGTGTGGGAGGGGAGTGTCCCCCTCCCACAGTAAGAACTTTTTGCATTTTGATGTTGCAAATGGTGCAATTTGATGCATGTTTTTGCGCGTTTTATCGACGTGAAACAGTCCCACTTGTTTAAGGTAGCAGTATATTTTAGTGTAGATTATTATTGAACAATTTGCCTATAACATGGTATAATTTAAATACACTTCTTGTATTAACACTGAATTATTATCATGAACGCGACTGATCCCGAGCGAGCGGAGCGAGCGAGGGGGGAGGGGAGTGTGTGGGAGGGGGTGTCCCCCCTCCCACGGTAAGAACTTTTTGCATTTTGATGTTGCAAATGGTGCAATTTGATGCATGTTTTTGCGCGTTTTATCGACGTGAAACAATCCCACTTGTTCAAGGTAGCAATATATTTTAGTGTAGATTATTGTTGAACAATTTGCCTATAAAATGGTATAATTTAGATACACTTCTTGTATTAATTCTTTTTCACTGAATATCATGAACTCGACTGAACCCGAGCGAGCGGAGCGAGCGAGGGGGGAGGGGAGGGTGTGGGAGGGGATGTCCCCCCTCCCACGATAAGAACTTTTTGCATTTTGATGTTGCAAATGGTGCAATTTGATGCATGTTTTTGCGCGTTTTATCGACGTGAAACAGTCCCACTTGTTTAAGGTAGCAGTATATTTTAGTGTAGATTATTATTGAACAATTTGCCTATAAAATGGTATAATTCAAATACACTTCTTGTATTAAATCTTTTTCACTGAATATCATGAACGCGACTGAACCCGAGCGAGCGGAGCGAGCGAGGGGGTAGGGGAGGGTGTTGGAGGGGGGTTTTCCCCCTCCCACGGTGAGAACTTTTTACATTTTGATTTTGCAAATGGTGCAATTTGATGCATGTATTTGCGTGTTTTAACGACGTGAAACAGTCCCACTTGTTTAAGACTGCAGTATATTTTAGTGTAGATTATTATTGAACAATTTGCCTATAAAATGGTATAATTCAAATACACTTCTTGTATGAATTCTTTTCACTGAATATCATGAACGCGACTGAACCCGAGCGAGCGGAGCGAGCGAGGGGGTAGGGGAGGGTGTGGGAGGGGGGTTTCCCCCCTCCCACGGTGAGAACTTTTTGCATTTTGATTTTGCAAATGGTGCAATTTGATGCATGTTTTTGCGTGCTTTAACGACGTGAAACAGTCCCACTTGTTTAAGATTGCAGTATTTTTTAGTGTAGATTATTATTGAACAATTTGCCTATAAAATGGTATAAATCCAATACACTTCTTGTATTAATTCTTTTTACTGAATATCATGAACGCGACTGAACCCGAGCGAGCGGAGCGAACGAGGGGGGAGGGGAGGGTGTGGGAGGGGGGTGTCCCCCCTCCCACGGTAAGAACTTTTTGCATTTTGATTTTGCAAATGGTGCAATTTGATGCATGTTTTTGCGCGTTTTATCGACGTGAAACTGTCCCACTTGTTTAAGGTAGCAGTATATTTTATTGTAGATTATTATTGAACAATATCATTTGCCTACAAAATGATATAATTTAGATACACTTCTTGTTTTAATTCTTTTCACTGTATATCACGAACTCGACTGAACCCGAGCGAGCGGAGCGAGCGAGCGGGTAGGGGAGGGTGTGGGAGGGGGGTGTCCCCCCTCCTGCGGTGAGAACTTTTTGTATTTTGATGTTGCAAATGGTGCAATTTGATGCATGTTTTTGCGTGTTTTAACGAGTTGAAACTGTCCCACTTGTTTAAGGTTGCAGTATATTTTAGTGTAGATTATTATTGAACAATTTGCCTATAAAACAGTATAATTCAAACACACTAGTCTTCTTGTATTAATTGTTACACTGAATATCATGAACGCTGTCTGTTCAGCAATCAAACAGAAAAAGCATGCACACGAGGGTGTAGATAGGGGCATATCCCCTCCCACACGAAGGTAATTTTGCGTTTTCAGACCTGAAATTCAGCGATCTGGTGCAAATTTTTGGTGCAACACTTTTTCATCGAAGTGTTAAAATCACGGAATTTAGCTCTTATTCCGAATGTGCACCATCTGTGCGTATGTATTAAGTCTAGTGAGGTAGAACTTAGGGGAAGGGGGATTCCCCCTCCCGCTCGCGGAGCTTTTGCGTTTTTAGAATTGAAATAAAGCGATCTTGGTATAGCCACAGTCTACTTCTTTGCATGACGGGGGGGGGGGGGGAGCAGGGAGAAAGCGTTGGCGAGTGTTATCTCCACTCTTCCCTTCCGATGGAGCTTTTATCTTTTTAAGGTTGAAATTGAGATATCTCGTATACACATAATACGCATATTTGATGGAATCAACATTTGGGTAATCAAAAAAAAAAAAAAAAACTGATGGGGGGGGGGGCTAAGGGAGGAAAGGGTCGATTAAAAGGGGAAATTCCCCTTATACATGAGGGAACCTTCAGTTTTCGGAATATTAGTGAAAAGTCTTGTGCACTCAGAACTATTCAGATTTTTTTGTAAATCTAAAAAGTGTACTTAGCTAGGGAAGAGGCATAGAGGGGGAGGGTTTGGGAGGGGGTATCCCCCTCCCAAGCACGAGAGATTTTGCATATTTTGAATTGAAATTCAACGATCTGGTGCACACTTTGAGTGAAATATTCCAAAAAAAATATCTTATTTGATGAAAGGTTGCAAAAGAGACCCGCTTCATGTGCATGCATACAGTATACACGCATTTTTTTTTCCGCCTCCCAAATCCTCGGTCCAAATCTTAGGGGGGGCGACCGCCCCCATCGCCCCCCCCCCTGGCTACGCCAGTGCAGGCTAATATTCTGGACAGGGGCATGCAAGATCGAAAGTTATTTTGAAACAGATTTTCTATGGTGGTGACGTTCACAATAACTTATTGGTATCTCGGAAGCGCTGGGGAATTTTCTTTTGTTTGTTTTCTCCTGTATCTATAAGCTCCTCCGATGTCAATCTTTCTCACTGTAAACCTATAGTATGCACACACACACACAGACGGAAAAAAGAATAGATAATGCATGTATGCGTATTTCATGAACCATGGAATATGCAGTAACGTGACTGTGATGTCTGATAATCATAGTGGAATTTTTAAATGCGATTCCTTTTCCATCCATAAGAAAAGAGTCAGCATGCCAACGTATTACCACATCTCCCTCATTATCACAGGGACAGAGATAGGTCTCGTGTCCTTCCACTCCTTCGGTTTCAGCACCATCGAATTCGGGCACGAGGGCTACTTTAAGAACCTCGTCTGCGACCCGCAAAATTTCTGTCTAACGGAATGGCTGAAAGACGGCCTTCGGTACCCCTGGGGATGGAGCGACGCGGAGTTGGAGACTGTGGGCGTGACCCGGACCAAATGCAACACCATTCTGGAGTTTCGCACGCTTCGTTTGACCGCTGAGGGCGTATACACCTGTCTCGTACACGGCGCAAACGGCACCACTGTTTCTCGCAATATCACTTTGAAAGTGAAAAGTAAGCGAACGAATGAATACGATGACCATCATCACGTTTGTTTTCTGCAGCAATGATAACGGTCTGCAAAAGATGAAACCCTAGCTTGTAATACAAAAATGACTGCAATGTAGTGTATTGATTTGACATTGACGATGAATTAATCGAATTTGAAATAAGCAAACCATTAAAATGCTGCATGTTTTCTTTCCGGTTTTTATTAACCTATCAAAAATAACACAGGTTTGCTCTGTAAATCGTGTTTCTGATTCTATTCAACAAAGGGTTTCTTTTCCTCCTTTCAAAATGTTATTATTATTTTATAAAATTGAGTAAAATTTACTCGAAAACCCCCACAAACTTTACTTTGTTATTCCCTGCTAAAACCTGCAACGGATTTGTGTGTGTGTGTGTGTGTGTGTGTGTGTATTTTGATTGTGATTTTTCATTTGAAAAAAAAAATACACAAAGTGGTGATAGATTCAATTTGACTCATGGTGTAGAAACGAGACAAATTAGATGAGTGTGTAGTCTGTATTTTCCTTTGCTGTTGTTGTGTTTTCAAGAAAGAAGAGAGAGAAAAAATGGGGCCTATACAATAAATAATTTGCTCCAGACAATACTGACATAAATCAATCAAAATAAATCTTAAAAGTATCAAGAATATTAGATATACCAAAATGATGTCTCCACGAGGGAGCTCATATTGAAAGTCTCCGCAAGGGAGCTCAGAAAGTCTCCTCGAGGAAGCTCATAATGGACGTCTCCGCAGTGGAGCTCACACAAAATAACTCTACATTATATTAATTTTATGACTTTGATTTTTATGACGATAGGTAATACATTAATTGATTGAAAAGTTATTCGCTACGGCCATTCAGACTTCATGGTTATGCGCGACAGTATTCACTATTCCAGTAATTAATATTAGTATGTGACCCTATCAAATTCACACACACTGTAAAAACATCGGTGTTAGATTTAACACCATGGGTGTTAAATCTAACATCGATCTAACTTCAATAGAGGACCACACCCACAGGTGTAGAAAATGTATTGTGACGGTGTTAAAAAGTGTTCACCTAGCACTTCGTGGTGTTAATTTGACACTGTGGCTGGTGATATTTTTGACACTGCGCTAGAGTTAATTCAATAATGACATCGCACGGTGTTGATTTGATATTGGTGGTGTTAATATCAATGGTATAACACCCGTCCAGCTTCAATAGGGGACCACGCCAACTGGTGTTACTGTGGTGTAAATGTGTTTACACATTTTTTTTTTTCAAAAATCAAGTACTTTATCGGAAAATTCTTTATCGTCTTGTTGAAGTTCAAAATCAACAAGAAGTGCAGTAACTAAGAAACTATTCAAAAAACAATTTAAATTTTGAAATGACACCCGGAGGTGTTAATCTAACACCATGAATGAGCACCGGAAATTTCACACCAGCTCGGTGTTTCATATTTAACACCGGACTTTTTGCAGTGCAGGATGTATACTACTAACCCCTAACCTTTCAACTCCGTTTGTCGCATTGTTTGTGCAGAGGCGCCCAAGCCCGTACCACCCATAGCTGTCGCCGGGAGCCAATGCACCAATCAGACAGCCGTAGTCGGGTCCAGTGTAACTTTTAGTTGTGACGTATTTGTCGGGGCGGATAGAATGGACAACTGGATAGCTAGGTGGCTGACGCAAGAATGGGATTTTGCCGAATCGGCCAGTCATCTCTCAGACGCACAGATCTCTATCACTTCGAGGTAAAAATGGCAGATTTTTTTTTTCGCTTTTTTTTTTGTGTGTTTGTTGTTTCTTTATGCTGTGGTATCACGCTCATCATGCTGATCGTTTTATATATATTATTGAAATTCGCCTCCCTCTCTTTCCAGGGTAATCTCCGAAGATTATATAAACACGGTCCTGCACATAGGCAACGCCACGATGGACGCTTTCTCTGATTACAATTTGTACGTTCGTGCTGGATTCACGTCTTCGAGTAGGACATTCACTCTTCGGCAGCACGTGGAAGCCAGAGGCGACGAACATTCAAATGGTATAATTGACAATGCTCATGTGTTGGTAGATAACGATTCCACCTAATAAAACTCCACACCAACCTGCCCGCACGGAAGCCATGTCATCTTGTTATCAAGATTAAAGAAGGCAACTATCACATACTATTTTAATATCACAGGCGCTCATTTTACCCTCAGAACGCGTGCACACTTAAAATCTGTACTACCTTGCACTGTCACACAATCTTGTAATCACTTAGGTAAATTAACTGGTACACCGATTCCATCCTCTATAAAGCACACAATTCAACACTTACCTGCACAGCTGCACACACATAATAATTATAACGTCACCTGGGCGACAAGACCTCTTGTCTACAAAATGTTTTAATATTCAGGAGAGAGAGAGAGAGAGAGAAATGGCAACAAATGCACTACTCTCTAAAAAAAATCGAGTGAAATATTCACTCTGAAAGGAGTGAATACAAAAAAGAGTGAATTTAGAGGGAAATTTGAGTGAAATCTGAGTGAAAATGAACATTTTCATTTTCACTCATTTTGGAGTGATCTCAAGGATCACTCGAAGATTTTGGAGTGATCCCTGAGGTCACTCTAAAACGAGTGAAAATGAACATTTTCATTCTCACTCATTTTGGAGTGATCTCAGGGATCACTCGAAGATTTTGGAGTGATCCCTGAGGTCACTCTAAAACGAGTGAAAATGAACATTTTCACTCAAAATTCACTCCAATTTCACTCTAAATTCACTCTTTTTTGTATTCACTCCTTCAAGAGTGAATATTTTCACTCGATTTTTTTTAGAGAGTAAGTCAAAATGGGACCTTTCCCTTTCACATGCCATGGTGGCTTCATTTTTGGGGTAAGACAGCAAGGATTTTAAATCACCGCACTGTCGCCTATCTCTTTGCAATATCAATTATCATGTGTGGTATAGTAACGTACAAATATAATGTAGATGTATTTTATTTGTAATTTCCCCTTTTTCTTTAATGTATGCACCGCCGACGCCACGTTTTCAAAAGTAGGGGGCACTTCCGGGTTTCATGAGCTAACACTTATTCTACTTCCGGGTTTCTTCAACTGACAAGCCAAAAAAAGCCAAAAACAAAACAAAATAAAACAAAAAGAAAGAAACAAGCAAACTAACAAACAAAAAAGACTTACCGCGCTCACACTTTAAGGTTTCTATCTATTTCTCTATTTTCTTTCTAGTGCCACTATACAATGTAGTATACAGTATGTTTATTATACCCCTTTCAGTCAGTATCCCCTGTTCCACTATGCCGCTACGATTTCACAATTTTCTCAGATCGGGAAGGATTGGGTAAAACCTGAGCCGATCTGGACACAGTACGATGTTAGAACGCTCGAAGAACGCTGCAGTTACGACTATCACGAGCTTGCTACGCTCTTACTACGATGATCGGGAATGAGACATTACAATCTCTGCCGCTGCAGTTACGCTTTAGAACGATGTAGCTACGCTGTCAGTGCGATGTTGCCGATGCTATCCGATCGATGCACGCTGTATCTACGCTCTGAACAATCTATAGGATCTTATCACGCTGTTACCCTTTCAGAGAGCTAAAAAGTGCCCGGTGTGCCCCGATGTACCCCGATTCGACTGTCGATCCGCAGTCAGTCAACTTATCACCATGCAGAACCAAAGAAATATACTATGGACCTCGAAGAAGCTCCTCAACTCACGGTTCTTTTGCAGCAATGCATCGTTATAATCAAAGACGTGCTGATCTTTCCAAGGCTTTTCTTGATGTTCTTGCTTTTATAGTCCGTCTTCCTCAAGTTGTACAATTTTGTATTCTTCACAATTCTACTATGTCCTCTTCCTCCTCTTTTAGCAGTCTCTCTTTCTTCGCCTTATGGGTAGCTGCTTCGCTGCTTTCTTCTCTTCTTTTTCTTCATCTCTTCTTCTTCGAAAATTTTAGCTCCTTCTTCTTCGGCCTCGACAGGTGCAGCGACAATGTCCTCCTCCTCAACAGTTTTGCCTCTCGATCTCCTTGATCTTCTTCTGGCAGACATTTTGGCTGCCATTTTTTAAAGCGTATCGGCTGCGTCCCTTTTTGGGCGGCAAGAGCGGAAGACGTGCGTAATTGAGTCTGGGAAGGCGTAGGAACAGCGTAGCTGAAGCGGAAGCAGCGTAGCTAAAGCGGAAACAGCGTAATTAAATCGGGAATAAAGCGTGCTGAGAGCGTTGTAGGAACGGGCCTTAATTCTATGCGACAGCAGAGAATTTAACGTAGTGAGAGCGACGTTAAAGCGGGAGGATCGTGCTTTGATCAGGGAAGAGCGGCGCAGCAGCGGGACCACGTCGGTATCTATAAGTTTACTTCCCCTTCTTGTGCCGATGTTACTACGCTCAGAAAGACCTTGTTACGCTCATTCAGCGGTGTTTACGCTGTCACTACGCTCTCACCGCTTGGTGTACGATTAAAAATTGGTCAATTTTGATCCGGGAGATCGGGAAGAAATTTTGAACAGGTTCAAAATTTCTTCGCGATCTGAAAAAAATTAATGCCCGCTCCAACCCCGACCTCCAAACGCTGCTGCTACGATGCTTCCGATCTCCGTACGCTTTTGCCGCTCTCTCCCGATCTAGCAGGTCGGGAGAGATCGGGGTCCAGATCGTGATAGTGGAACGGGGGCTTTATCCTTACTTAAAGGGGAAGTCCATTCGATTTTTATAATTTCACATCATGTAGAACATATTAAATTAACAGTTCCATGTTTAGATTTGTGGAATTGATTGCGGTTGTTTAGCAGAGAAACCAAAACTCTGAAAAGCCCAAAACAAATTATACTGAACAAGGTTGCAGCTTTACCATAACTGATAACAATGCATGAGTGGGGCCTCACGATTAAAATGCTTGAGTATGAGGCTCACATAGTACTGCGATTTTATTACAACCGCTTGCTTGACAAGGTCACCTGTGTAGATTTATATGCATGCTTACTTCTTTCGTACTGCTTCCTTGAGCTCCCACTCGCGCACTCCTATTGTGAAGCTGCTATGTCATCATCCTCATTCGTTTTGATTTGTTTTAAAGTTTGAAAACATTATTCCTTATCCCAATCGCTATAAATTCTGAAAACTCTGTACCCAGTATAACCAATGTATATAGTTGTTCAAATGTAAAAGTCTGAAATTCAGCCGGAGTTCTCCTGAAATGTAAGTGGGGCACAGTGAGAAAAATAGCACTTAAATCTATACATAATTTCAGCATAAATTCATCCCTACTAAAAAAATATTCGAAGTTTATCAATAATAATGCTCATGGTTGGGTGAGGAACCATGGACTGATAGTTGTAACTGCTTTTAGCGTCAAATGTAGTGTAGACTTCTTGCTCTTGTTCTTACATCTCGCTCCTTAATCGCATGTTTCAAGAGAGACATTTCAAATTTTTGAAAAAACTCGCAGGGGCGCAACAAAAGACGAATCCCCATGGATACTGGAAGGGCGAAGTGGTCGGAGTATTCGTAGCCGTCATTTCTTGTATCGTTTTGATCATCTGTGTCGTGGTGTTCTTGCAAAGGAAAAAAGGCCATCGGAATCAACGACTATTTCAAGACAGCAAGGAATCGTCAAAAGAGATATTGTCGAGTCAGTACTACCCGTGCCCTAAAGCCTAGAGCCATCTTGTTGGAATTTGAAAGTCTAACTATGCTAAAATAGCCAGTTGTAATTCCACTTTCGCATATGAGTTGTTGGTTTTTAAATTCACCAAGATTAAGCGTCTGTTTTGAAATGATTATTCATATATAATCATTATAAATGGTGCTTGCCAGCACATCCACCTGATGACAGCATCAAAGTGCTCATTAAAGACTGGTAGTTGGCAATATGAATAGAAAGTTTGTTAAAGCATTCAACGCAAAACAATGAAATGGACACTTTTCAAAGTGTTAGTTGCTCTACCACTCTGGCCACCATGTACACGCACGTTCATTCTATGTTTGAATATGCTTTCCGTGATATTGTTATGACGGACAAGCTTATGTCGGTTTGAAAATGAGTGAAGTGCCTGACCGTGTGAGAAAAAAAAAAGGAAAGATCGTTTATACCGATGCGCACATAATAGAGCTCGTTATCTTTAAATGGAAAGCTATAACACACATGCAAACGAATTACCCTAAAAACATAACATGACATAACATAACATAAACATAAAATGTTTATTACATTTGATATGCATAGACATCTCCAGTTATCAGAACGTCCCAGGATGTGTTATAGTCATTGCAACCTACGTTGTAACATTATCAGGTAAAAGATAAAACGTTTTACGAAAATGTATATTGGGCGGTAAGTTGGCTCAGTCGGTAGCGCGTCTGCCTCGCGATTCTATGGGCCCGGGTTCGAACCCGAGTCTGGACTGAGTAATGTTGTGTGAAAGCATACCGTCCCCTCTAGCAAGAGGCAAAACACTCTGTCCCTCGGATAGGACATAAAATGGAGGTCCCGTGTATGAGAGAGTCACAACTCATGCACGTAAAAGATCCCGCAAAAGCAGGGTGTTTAACCCGGTGAAGTGGTCCCACCTCACATCCAACTGGATCCCATGGAAGACCAGCTTAACATAGCTGAATATGGGCTATCCAGCCATCTTCACAGATGGAAATGTACAAACAAAACATTTGCTCATGATGTAATAAGAGTGTTAGTAGACCCGCACATCAGTGGCTCAAGAACCCGCAATGTCTTTCTGTAGTTTGTGTCGATCTTCAGCATTAAGCTTTGTGACAGCTTAATGCCATTAGAAGACAGTCTGCTAATAGAAATCGATACAAGATAGGCAGCAACACGCAATACTCATTGTTCAAAGTGTTATGTATTATAACAAATAGTACGGTCACCTCTCAGGAGACGTGGTTACGAAAGAAAATGAATGCGGCAATAGTCAATTTATCAATTTATGTAACTGCACATGCATTTATAATTATATCAAAGGATCATTTATATCCAGACACCAACATCGTATCGTTACAGCCTACAAGACTTATTTCGAATATCAGAAGAAAGAGATTTAAAAAATTCGGGTCAGGTGTGTCCGATAGATTTCAGAGCCGTCTCCATTACATGATTATGTAAATAAAATTTTTCACAAAATGTCTTGTATAGGATAAGAGTGTAATGTCTTTGTTCAATTGAATTTATGTGAAAAAGAAGATGGCACCTTTCCGCCGTATGGTAACACCTAAAAAGCGAGTTCTGCACAAAAATAATAATGTCACTCACCTTGAATTACTGCGAATAAAAGATTTCAATGTACCTGAAAACCTGAGTCAGTGCATGTGTTATTCGTGAAGCGTTCTTTTGAAGAATGTATTGTCATTATTCCTTTTTGAGGTTGCCTATTGAAACAATATTGCAACGTTATTCGCAGTAACTGGTGTTCTGTACAAATTACAATTTCTTCCACAGAATATTCTAAAGATGCTGTATTATTCGTTTGTTTCAGTACACATAAAATATTGTAGTATTGTTTGGGGTTTTACTACAAAGAAAAATATTGATCGTATTCATAAACTACAGAAACGCAGTATTCGTTTGATAACCAACTCTTCATATTTAGCTCCCAGTAAGCCATTATTTCTTAAGATGAAAATTTTACCTGTTCAAGAATTTATTTCTTTGGAAAGTATGATTTTTATGTTTAAAGTTTCCAACAATGTTCTTCCTGAAGTATTTCACAACCATTTCACTTTGAATTGTTCTATACATAATTATAATACCAGGAATGCCAAAAATATTCACACGCCATTAAACCGGATTTCAAAAACTCAATCCACCATTTTTTACCATGGCCCTATTCTTTGGAATACTCTTCCTCCAACAGTCAAGAGTAGTAAGACCTTACGTCAATTTAAAAGGCTTTATAAAAAATATATTTTTGATGAAATGTATCTGAAACTGTAAGCATAAGTATGCATTGTTTCCACTTCTGCCTCTTTTCTTCTCTTTTCATTGTATCTTTGACCTTTGTTTTATCAATTGAATTTGTATAATTGTTTAGTTGAAATGTAATGATAATTGTTTGTAGGGGATCATTTCCAACAAGCCTCGTGTGTGCTTTCTATGATCCCTCCATTCAAAATGTATAAATGTACCAAGGCAATTGTGTTTTGATATTTGTAGATGTTATGTTTTGATATGGAAATAAATGAATGAATGAATGAATGAATGAGTATCACGGACTTATAAAGCATATTTAGATAGAGTGGTCATGAGAACAAAATACTTCATCTTCTGAAGTATATGTCACCATTATGAGGATCTTTATCAGAGATATATTCAACATGAACGTTCAGTTTCAAGTTTTCATTTATTGCAAATCCAAAGAAATTGAACACTTTCTGTTTGTTCTAATATTTTACCATCTTCCATAATATCGGGATGTTGCATATCAGTATTATTTCGTGTAAATTAATGATAATAGTTTATGTATGTGACGCCTTTTCACCACACATCCTTTGGTTTTGGTTTGATGGGCTCTCTAGCGTACTAATACTCCGGTTTACAGAGTAAGATCCCTATATATTTGATTTGAGTTCATTTCATTTGAATCTATTTCCACTTTGAGTTCGCAAGAATAAAATACAAACATAACTGGGTTAAAGTGGACCAAGTGATTATTAAAATTATTACTATTCAATGATATTTTGTCAATTTTTGAGTACAAAAATAATCGAAACAATAATACATGTACTACTATCATCACTTGCAACGCTTGGATACCAGAACCAAGGTGGGGGAGACTAAATCCCATGCTTTAGGCCTCCGGAAAAAAAAAAATCAAATGTCATCATTATGAGACACACACACACATACATATATATATATATATATATATATATATATATATATATATAAGAGGAGATGATATGAAATAAAGGGAATAGATGAGATAAGTTGAGATAAGAGAGGAAAGAAGAAATGGAGAGAGGGGAGGATATCAAGCAGGAGAATTTATAATTTCAAACAGAATATCTTTGTATGAGATTATTCCTAAATTGCTTTTTAGAATTACTCAATATAGATTGATATTTCTCTTAGACTTGTGTCCTATGAATTCCAGAGTTTGGGCCCTGTGAATGTAAATATTCTGTTAGCATAATGCTTTATTCCAAGATAAATGCGGTGAGTTAGATGGTCTTATTGGGTAATCATGAACCGAACTATGTTTGATAAACATTTCAGATAATACCTTTTTTTAAAATTTGGAAAGACATGTGAGCATAATGATATGCTTGGTGTGCACACTACACACTGAAGAGAGAACATTCCGCACTACTATTACTTTTTCTTTTCTTTTTTATCCCTGCACTATACGTAATTGTGAAAAATACTGTTGCTTGACCAATTAGAAAATAAGGTGCTGACAGGGTGTCTTATTATATGGTTCATTCATTTTGGATGATTATATTTTTGGGTGATCTGTAAATTCTCCTCTTTCCTGATGAGTTTTCTCGGAATTATGACTCTGTTTACCTTGTATTTGATAAAATTATCATTTTTTTTTTTGTTAATATAGTAAACTGTATCGCAACGAAAGTCGGTCTTTATAATTGTGTTTAGGGCAGACATTCATCAATTTCTGTTAATTTCTACTCACAAAATGGGGTGTGCAAGTTCAGATGAGGGAGGATGAGGGAGGCAGTGGAATCACGTACGACCTACTTCGATTGTACTTTAACTTAAAAAAACAAAGGAACATGATCATACTGTATCAATTTATTCAGGTACATGTAGTTGCATAATGTTATTTTGTAGTTGTCAGTACTATTCACTATGAAACTGTTATAGATACAGTTATTCATTTAACCATATCTATCATCATTACAGTCCTTCATTTTCTTGTGAAAGTTTTAAAAAGGATGCGAATGATTTTAAACTATTAAAGAGAGCATCCATATACATGAGATCTATACCTGAAAGATTTGTGAGGAAACGAGATTCTTGGGTTATCTAAAATTTATACCTAAACATAAATGCAGACTTTCAAGCGGGATAATGTAAACAAAAAAGCAGGAATAAAGTAGGAACAGAATCTCTAAAAAAAAAAAAAAAAAAAGTAGAAAAAAGTCGGACATGAGAGAGAAAAAGGGGGACATTAATGGAAAAAGTAGGAATAAATCAGGACATGTGCAGGCTTTTGAAGTATTTTTTGTCGATACTCACCAGAACTCTTGATGGTACATGTAAATCTTAATTTGTACTCACAGCCCTGCTGCCTCAGCCTCACTTTTGTTCCTGGGAAAGCCTGAAAAATAAACAAAGGCAGACATTTGTTAGAACAATGTCAGGAAACAAACACAAATGTATGCTCACAGTAGAGGCAATACGAATCTTGATCACTTACTATAATACTTGCATAGAATAGACATCATTCTGTGATTGACATAAACACCTACCATGTATCATCTCACAAAATATGACATAAACATTCCCTGATGAGTAAGTTATACACTAATTCCAAAGGTACATTATAAACTTTCATTTAAAAGATGACATCTTTTATCTACAATTGTGCACTCATTTGGATGTTTTGAAGTTGTGAGGACATGTGTTTCATTTCAAAATGTGAAAAAGATTGAAATAAGGATATTTGACAAAAGCTATTTAAAAAAGATGACACTATTATCTACATTCATTTGAAATTGTGAAGATCATGTGTTTCATTTCAAAGTGTGAAGAAGACTGGAAATAAGGATGTTTGACAAAACTATTCAAGTGATACTCAAGACAAGGTTGGTATGCTTTCAAAGTTTCAAGTTCCAGCTGAATGACCATGAAACTAACTTTCCAAGAGACCTTCAATCTCAAATACATGTAAGCACTTAACATGTGTTCAAACATTTCAAAATAGCAGGATAATTTAAACTATACTTATATGTAGTGCTCAGGTATAAGTCTCTGAGAGCACGTGTTATCATTTTACATTGGTACATGTACTTTATCACTTGTACAGGCAAGACATGCATAAAGGTTGTCTCTTGACATTGAGGCCTTACGAAGTGAAATTATATCTTCCAATGCATTAACATCTTTATTTTGCAAATCCTGACCCACTACAAATCTACACACTTAAATACTGTGAGTTTACGGCACACTGTCCACCATTGAATTTTCAGTGATATAGATTATCTGGCATAATCACATGATATGGATGGAAACATTGATTATTGCAAGCTCAATTTGAAACACTTTAACCAACAGGACATAAAACATCCAAAGAGAGAAAGAAAAAAAAAACAAATACTTTACATTTCAGTATCAATCAGGGAAATGTAGTATTGTCGCATATAGAGTAACAGACGACTAATATAACCAAATGATCCCACTTTACAAGACGTGAGGAGTAGATTATGTACATCTGCTTTTGTTTCTTATTGTCTGCAGTCTTACTGACTTTATAAGTAGCAAACTGACTGTTTTTTTTTTTGTATAATTTTCGGTAGATAACAAATCAGTTTTCATTTCTTTGGCGTTCTGTAGATGCTAGATTCCATGTATTCTTAAATCAACTTACATTTGTATTAACTAATTTAGAAAGAGTTGTAGAAAATTATCATTCTGTATTTTCCAATGATTTTCTACTTAAGTGTTTGAAATTTTTGCCAAATTCACTGGAGATAGTTAATAATTCTTTACATTCAACTTCTTTTCAGCTCATCATGACCCTTTTTGTGGAAAACACATACAGGCATTTGATCTTTTCCTGAAGTTTCTCCATTTTCAATTATTCCAGGCATTTTATTCAAGCTTTTATTCAAGCTTATTCAATATTCTTGAAATCAAACTTCTTCATATAATTTTGAGAATATCATATCCTTCATCCTTTGAAGTTTTACATGGTTGAGATTCTGCATTTCATTTTCCAGATATTTTGCTGGCTCAGTATTTCAGCTTGTCAAATTTATAAACTACTCTGTGCAAGATCTGGGGAATAAACAGTGACTGTCACTATCATTTAAGTCCTTGCTAGCTTCTCTGATTTCTCAGCAAATTCCAATTAACAAACTTTTTTAGCTGTTTGAGAGCAAATACACTCTAGATGATCTGTATACTTACAATACAGTTCCCATTTTTTCTTAAATACAGTGTATTTGCGCCCTTTCAATTTTGATACTCTCCATTGTTATTTGGGTTTTAACCTTAAACTTACAGTTTTGTATGTTGACACAACTGGCATACACATCGGGGTCATCCCACTAGACCGACGCCCACGAGTCATACAGCCCATGAGTTCGACATTGAAAACAGCATGAGTCATACAGCTCACGAGTCATACGGCCCATGAGTTCGACACTAGGCAAATAAAGCCCATGAGACCGACACTAAGTGAAAACAGCCCACGAGTTCGACAGATACAACACGGCGCATAATGTGTCGGTCTCGTGGGCTTCTTGGCTTAGTGTCGAACTGATGGGCTGTATGACTCAAGAGCTGTATAACTCATGGGCTGTATGGCTTGTGAGCTGTATGACTCTTGGGCTGTAGTACTCGTGGGTGTTGGTCTCGTGACGTGCACCCTACACATCCATCCATTCACTTTTTTCCTCTTTAAGAAGTTTCTCTGTCTCACATTTAACCAAGACTCTTTCAAATGGTTCAATATTTTGGGTATGTCTCTTCAAATGATCCATCAGATTTTAACCACTTTCACTATAAGAGATTTATGTTCTACCATTTTCCCGCATTATGTCAAAACTAGCTATAGGTAATAAAGAGATGTTCTGCCTTATCAACTAAAATTTGCAAGATTTCTGGAATAAAAATATGTCGTGGCGTCTATTTTTTCTGCAAGTTGTTTCAACCAAACTTAACAAACTGTTCTGTTATATATTCTTGATAGTTGGGTATGTGATTTCATGAAGTGGGCTTCAACGTCACGGAGTTTCAACTTCAATTGAAATATTGTTTTTGCGGGTGTTTTCCATGAAGTTCTTCCATTTTCTGCTTTCTTCTAAGTTCTTCGAGGTAATATATGTCTTACCTATATGCCTATATGATACAATTCAACCAATACTTTTATGATGTAACAAGGTTGTCCATAAAGAGGTTTCTGCTCTCCTGTTAGTCCTTATCTTTCAAGACGGCTAAGTAATTACTGTTGTTCTCACTCCTTGTTAACAATTTGTGGGATCTGTTAATTAAACACTTCTCCCTGATCATCTGATTTTTCATCAACTAACTTTCCTCAACTGTTTAACTTCAAATGAATCAAGGAAGATTTCTCGGAGTCGTATCTACAACCTGCCCATAATTCAAATAGATATCACAAGTCATATGACTCATGTTAAACCTCATAAGTCTTCAAAGTTTGAAGTTTTGACAAATTTAGCAACTTACATTTTCTTCTTTTTTTTTTAATGTTGCCAAAGGATCAAACTGATGTAACCCGAGCGCTTTTGATCTAGTCTCAGTGATATGCAAGTTTCATGCAAATGGGTCCCTACCAATCCATGCTTTCTTGGGCATTACTCATCCTCACATCAACCAGATCTAGTTTCGGTGGTGAAAAAAATTACTTTCATATTAAGTTTGTCGTATTGCAATCATTGTTAATTATTATCAAAAACATATATTTTTGAATGATTTCAGGCAAAGGGGATCTGAAGGCATTATTTCTTGTTTTGATATGACCCTTATAATTTACATGGTAAACCATATTTTAGCAAACGAAATTTCTGGTTTCTGAGGATTTGCATGCCAGCACATACATGATACATTATGCTTGAACTCTACATCCATTAACCCTAACTAGGCCGGGGGGGGGGGGGGCTCCGAGGCCCCCCCCCCCCCCCCCGACGTTCCGCGCGATGTATCGCTAACGCGAAAAGCTATCGCCGCGACGTTTCATTTCTTTTTTCTTTCGAGTCTCCCGCATCTTTTGACACCAAATTTGCGATGCCCGGGCACGCGGTTCCGAAGTTGCGTATAAATATGTACATGCATGTCAGACCAAAAATTGCTCAAAAACGTGAATTCGTGTACAATTTCAATGCAAACTGTGCTTACAGGCAAATTTCATAAAAGCATGATTATTTTGGGGTTTTATTGATTAAAATCTATTAATAACATATTTTCTTGTTCGGAACGATGTCGCGGACAAGTTTCATCGAAAAAACAATGAAAAACATAAAGTCGAAAAAACAGAAATACGTAAGAAATTCAAAAAACAATAGAATACTTAAGAAATTTTTTTCTGATTGCACAATTTTTTCTCTTATATTTCCTCAGGACACTAAAAGGAATATTTACACAAAAAGTGTGCCCATTTTGAGCTTTGTTTAGTGATTTATACCAAATTGTCTGATTTCATGCATCATTATGCATAAATTAGCATAATTTAGCATAAATGATTATTTCTTTAAAATTTAACTTTGTGGTGCTTTAGATTACATCATAGGCAATGTGTGTGCCAATTTTCGTCGCGATCGCGCGGTCGACAGCCGAGATCTGGAGGGGGGGGGGGGGGGCCTGGGAGGCCCCCCGGCTCTATGATCTACCTAAATAGCCCGGCCTAGTTAGGGTTAAAACTGGATGTAAACTTAGGTGGCATTTCTCCCCTCAGTTGTATTCTTTGGAAGTCACATGTCAAATATTCTACTTTTAAGTGCATGGCAAGCTTACCTGGTAATTTTGAGCGATGATGAGAGCTGGTTGAGCTCTACTCAAAGTCCTAGCCTAGCCCTTATGGAACAAACACAGTGTTACCACAGTGTGTTCACATAGTTGACTATGTGTAAACAATGTGTTAACCATGTGGTCACAGCGTTGTCACAGTGTGGTAGTTGAGATCACATAGTGTACCACATAATTGGCATACCCAACACAGAGTGGCACACATATACTACAGTGTGGTATAGTGTTACGACAGTGTGTTCACATAGTTGACTATGTGTAAACAATGTGCTAACCATGTGGTCACAGCGTTGTCACGGTGTGGGATTTGAGATCACATAGTGTACCACATTATTGGCATACTGAAAACAGAGTCGTAAACATATACCACAGTGTGGTATAGTGTTACGACAGTGTGTTCACATAGTTGACTATGTATAAACAATGTGCTAACCATGTGGTCACAGCGTTGTCACGGTGTGGGATTTGAGATCACATAGTGTACCACATTGTTGGCATACTGAACACAGAGTGGTACACATATACCACAGTGTGGTATGTATCGAACTATGTGTAAACCCTGTGTTCATAATGCTACCACAGTCTGGTATTTCAGTTTAAGTAGTTTACCACATAATCCCCACATAGATGGCATACTGAACACACTGTGAATCATGTTTGACACAGTGTGGTATATTTTGAACTATGTGTACACTCTGTGTTGATAGTGTTGCCATACTGTGGATTTCAGATCATTCATTTACCAAATAATCCACACAGACTTGGCATACCGGACACTGTGACTTGTGCTTACCACAGTGTGGTATATATTGAACTATGTGTAAACCCTGTGCTCGGTGTTGTCACTTTGTGGGTTTCAGATCAATCACCTACATCATCTCCACATACTTGGCATACTGAACACACAGTGTGGTATACCCCTGTGTCCATAATGATGTTACACAGTGGGATTTCAGATCATTGATTTAAAGGGACTGTGCAGTACTGGTTGAGGTGGGGATTCATGTTTTGAACATTCCTAAGTGAGACAATGAAAAGCCTCTTATGAAATATGAAAGAGCATATGATTTTAAGAAGGATTCAACGTTTATTTGATGAAAATTGGTTTTCAAATGGCTGAGATATCCAAAAAAAGTGCTAATAATAAAAGGCGACATGCCACAACTTTATTAGGATCTCTTTGTTTCACCTTGATTTTGGATATCTCAGCCATTTCAAAACCGAATTTCATCAAATAAACTTTTGATATCCCCTTAGAACTGCATGCTCTTTGATATCTCATAGAGTGGTTTCTGAATATCTCGCAAAAAGTTAAAAGCTAAATCCTCACCTCGACCAGAACTGTACACACCCTTTAACACAATAATATCCGCATACTAGATACTAGATACTAGATACTAGATTTCACCAGGAGGTATTGCATACAATCTATTGGTCACACGTTTCACTACTCTGATGTGTCCAGCATCAGCATGGCTCTCCCTGTCTCTATTCTTCACAAATGGGCCATCATGCTCTACATACTTAATGAGAGCAAAGGCATCACTATCATCTTCCAAAACCACAAAACCATGTACAAATGCCACTTCATTGTCTGTTACTTGTACACAATAATTTCTTCTGGTAGTGTGCCGAGAATAATATTCAGTAGTATGGATACAAACTGTGTTTACAACTGCTTTCTTGTACACTTTAATTACAGAAAAATGTCACAGGATATTCTTGTGGGTTTTTTTTCTTGACATGCTGTACTACATGACTATCACAGGACAATACCACACAGCAGTACCACACAGTAGTACCAACTGGAATTTAAAAAAAAAGCAAAAACAAAACCAAACGCATATTCCAGAATCTCATTAATGGTGAGTTCTGACAATTGATTTAAGCAGTACTTAACCTGTCCTATACTCCTATAGTATCACATATTAAGTGGGAGTGCTGAGGTACAGCATGTAATACTTCATGTGGTCTTTCTGTGGTATTCCTGTGGTATTCCTGTGGTATTCTTGTGGTACAGATTTTTGCATAGCTGATGAATATTCATAAAAAGCAACCTAAATTTTAGAAAATCCATATAATACTTCTAAATTCGAAGTATTTATGATGATTATGATTTGAACTATTGTCTGATAATGTTATGTTATACCCAATGTCATAAATTTTGTTATGAATAGGTAATTTCATATTCAATAACAGTATTATCTAGTCAGTAACCGTGCCTTCATGTATTACAAATATTGATACACCTGATGACTTGTGGTGACATATGTATTGATACACCTGGGCCCTGTTTCATAAAGCTGTTCGTAAAGTTACGAATGACTTACGAGCGACTGGTGATCAGTTCTTGTGCTGAATTATGGAAATTCTTATAAGTTTAGCACATCAGAACTGATCACCAGTTGCTCGTAAGTTGTTCGTAACTTTACGAACAGCTTTATGAAACACGTCCCTGATGACTATGTGCTGACTACCACAATGTACTGTGGTGGACTATGTGGTGACTGCCACAGTGTGGTAGACTACGTGGTAAATACCATAGTGTGGTAGACTATGTGGTGACTGCCACAGTGTGGTAGACTATGTGGTGAATACCATAGTGTGGTGGATTATGTGGTGACTACCACAGTGTAATGGACTATGTGGTTATAACCCTGTGGTCACAGTGTGTGAGACAGCGGTTTAATTCACAGTGTATTTAATATGTGTTTTGGACCATGTGGTAACGCTATGTTTCACACTGTGATAAATACACAGTGTTACCACACGTCCCAAAATCACATATTAAACACATATTAAACACATGTGTTCGACACTGTTTTACACATTGTGTTCCACACTGTGTTCGACACAGTGTGGTAAAACTGTGTTCTTTCCATAAGGGCTAGGCTGCAATATCAGCGGGGTCAATCACATCTGCACAGGAGCAAAAGCTGTGAGGCTGGCAGCAGTCTTGTGGTTGATTGGTCTGTGTTATCCCTAATTCATGCTGAAGAGGCTCTCCCCACCAGTAAGAATCTGCAACTAGAGTCTATACTCATTATTTCTGAATATCAACTATTCAAGTAGCCTTGCACATTCTTTTTTTTTTGCGAGTTTTTTTACCCAATCAAGTAGGAAAAAGTAGTTCAAAAGTAAGATTTTAAGCAAAAAAATAGGAAAAGTAGGGACAACAGTAAAAAAAAAAAAGTAGGAAAGAGTAGGAAAAGTAGGGACAGCAGTAAAAAAAAAAAAAAAAGTAAGAAAGAGTACAAAAAGCCTGTAAATGTTTCTGTTCAAAGAGCATTATTTTCATCTAATGAGGGAACTTCTTATTGGTGAAAGAACGGATCAGGATACGCTATAAAGGCGAGATTTGTACAAAATCTTGCAGTATTCTTTTCTAAAATAAAGAATACTTTTGAATTTGGATGTACTACAATTCCCCCCAATGAGACTGCAGTTTATATCTTAGGTTGAGTAACAGTACATGTATATATAAGCATTAAGAGGGACTTAGAGCAGTTCTTGGGATTTTTGGGGTCATGGGCTCGAAGGTCAAGTGTCAAAGATCAGGTTAAAATGCTAAATTCTATTATTTAATGCTGAAATTGAACGTTTCCTGTATATACCTTGAAGATTACTAAAATAAGCTTAAAAGCGTCAAAGGTCAAGTGAAAATCCTCAATTCCCGAATACCTGCTCTCTTAAACAATGTAGGCTATATAGTCTGGGTGCCAAAGCCAGATTTTGGGGTTAAACTTGTTTAGCCGTCTGCCCGATGTTTCTTGATGGTTTTACCCCATTTCGAGGGTGCTAAATCCGAATCTGCATAATGCAACTCTTGCATCCTTGAGGGTTTTGAGATATTTAAGATGGCCGCCAAAACCGGAAATTCTTATGTATTTCCATCTGAATGGTGAAAATTGTAAATAATTGGTGTTTTACCCTATTTGAGGGTGCTGAATCCGTTGGGTATTAGACGTACTGGTCATTAGACTAAATGGTGGTAGACAGTTGGGTATTAGGCTAAGCGGTCATTAGACCAATGGTCCATATTAGACTATATTCATAAATAGGTAGCCCAACTGGTTATTAGACTAATCGATAAACTGCCGAAGTGGATATAGGCCTAGCCTAAGTGGATGGAGCCCAAGTGCGAATTAGACGAAATAATGATTAGACAAAGTGGGTATTAGACGAAATGGAAATAGACGAATCGAGTATTAGACGAATATGTGAGGAGACCATGTGATATATAGACCAAATGGTATAAACCAAATGGATATTAGACGAAATGGGCATAGCCCGTCTTTAGTAGACGGACTGGTCTTTAGACTAAGTGGCAGTTGGACTAAATGGTAACTAGACGAACTGGTTGTAGACAAACTAGGATTAGACCATGTGGGTTGAGATGAGACGGGTATTGGACGAAGTGGGAGTATCAAGACTTTTTGATTGGAGAGCTATTTTCAATGGAATTTCCCATGATTCGAATAGATCGAAGCGTTTGAAACATTTTGATTATTTTTATGAAATATACCATTTTCAGATCAGGGACAGAAAAAAAGGTCGCACACTGTAAAAGAAAAGGTAGCAAAAGTTATTTCTGAATTAACAGACGCGGAAAACAGCATACAAAACAAGGCTGGGAAGTTGCATTTACGCAAAAAGGGGGGAACTTTCACATTTACACAGTATGTTGAATGAAACAACTTCAGTGGAGTCACGGTCAAAAATGTTCCTGGCAACTTAGGGAAATATTTATACAGTGGGACTTTTTCTATCCAGCTATCTCTTCCTCTCTCTTTCTCCAATCCATGACCATCTTTGATCATGACTCCACTGATATTTAGCAGGATTTGAATAAGTTGTTTCATTCAACATGCTATGTAAAGTTCCCCTTTTTTTGCGTAAATGTAAATGCAACTTCCCAGCCTTGTTTTGCTAAACTCTTTTCCGCATCTATTAACTCGGCAATAATTTTTACTACCTTTTCTTTAGTGTGCGATTTTTTTTTTCTGTCCCAGATCTGATAGTGTACAACTACACCGTGCAACAACATAAACTGAAACTCTCTTTAGGTGTATTATGTCTTCTTATCAATGTGGACCATCCTCGGCTTGTTGAAATAGATCTTTCATTTCTTGGTCCATATAATCGTAAATACTGCGATCACATACTGAGTACGCACTTGCAGTTATCATTATTAATATTACTGTTATTATCATTGTTATTATTATCATTATATTGTTTTGTTATTATCACTACTACTGCTACTACTACTACTACTACTACTACTACTATTACAACGTGTATTATTTATTCGGCCAGATAGAGCATATATGAATGCAAATATCATAAACTTTAAAAAAAAAACTAAAGTGATCATTACAAAAGGATACGCTGTACGGTACGTGCATAATATACAACACAAAATGATAAAGGTTTAGGTGTTGACAACAAGTGCGTCAGGGCACACAAAAAGACATTTACTATTGCCCGTATTTGCACAAAAGAAATTTATTATTGCCCGTATCAGGCGTGTGTACCCACACATGTTGCCCCTAAGGAACATTGACGAAATACATACAATTTAGACACACACACACCCACACACGCACACACACATAGCCTTTGAAACACAGTGACAAATTCATAGGCGTTTCAAGTTACACGTGAAGTGATGCGCTAAGGGTCCAACTTCCTCTCTAAATGTACTCATTTTCACGATTCCGTCCTGGTTGACAAAACAAGACCAATATCCGTATAATTTATAAGCATCCGTATTCTAATGACCATAATGACCACTGAAGTGATAAGGATTTAATGATTCACAAGCTTTGTACTAGTAATTCATTTAGTGTTTAAAGGGATGGTATAGTATTGGAGATGAAGATTGAGGTTTTTTACTTTTTGCGAGATACTTAGAACCCACTTATGAAATGTTACAGAGCATACCATTCTCAGAGAATTCGAAGTTTATTTGATGAAAATCGGTTTTGAAATGGCTGAGATATCCAAAAACAAAGTAAAACAAAGCGATCCTAATTAAAGTTGGGTCCCACCTTTTATTAGTATCACTTTTTTCTTTGTTTGGATATCTCAGCCATTTCAAAAACAATTTCCATCAAATAAAATAATATCAAATTTGTGTTGGAATTACATGCTCTTTCATATTTCATAAGAAGCTTCCCATTATCCCACGAAGAAAAGTAAGAAATCTGAAGTCAGGTCTCAACCAAAACTATACCATCTCTTTAACTATACTGGTAGTTTCATTCTCGCTCTCACTCTCTCTTTAAGTACTACCTCATATTGAAGAGAATGTCTCCCAAATTACCTCCTGGAACAAAATCCCGAGTATATAGTCTAAAGAAAACGATTAGTTTCTAAGAGAAAACGTTGATATAACGCACAATCCTATTCTCTTTGTCTCCACTCCCCCACCCCCGCCCCCTTTTTCCCCGGACACCTGGGATTTCCCTAAAATAGATGGCTACAATGGTACCGAGCATATAGTTTCTGTTTGCTTGTTTGGAAGAACAAGCTGCGCCCTACCATAATCCTCTCTTTTAAAAAGGTTTCGATGTGACATTGTATTCCGGTTTCGAAAAATTCGAAGATACCTGCCTGAAGGACGGAGGTACGGATCCTTTGACACTTAGGGTATACTGACGTCATTTACTGGGGTATTTATAGTGTGGACTATCTACGCTATAGCATAAATCTATTAAAAAGTGTCCACACATTGGGTTTCAGCTATGGGTATATTCTGAAGGAGCAGACTTTGAACTGTAATTAAAATAATGTGTAACTCATTTCAAATTGACTCTCCGAACCTATCTAAATATTGGGTATTTTAAACACACCCTCTTGGAAACTGTGTATACTGAGAAAAGAGGCTTTGAAGTATTGCCTGCAGATTCAAGGGCTTTAAAGGGATGGAATGATAGTACTGGTCGAGAGTAGAATTCAGATTTTAACTTTTTGCAAGATAATTAAAAACCACTTTATAAAATGTTAAAGAGCATCTAATTCTGAGAGTAATTTATAGTTTATTTGATGAAAATTGCCTTTAAAATGGCTGAGATATCAAATAATAAAGTAAAACAAAGCGATCCTCTGCAGAGTAAGAAAAGATTGGTCAGACATCTTATTAGGATCGTTCTGTTTTTGAATGTCTCATCTATTTCATAACCAATTTTCATCAAATAAATTTTGAATTCGTCTAGTATAAGAATTATATTTTATTTTATTTATTTTATTTATTCATTTCCAGCAATAGGGTGGATAGCCCTTTCAGCACAGCTGATTTTCAAAGGGGTCCACTTGACATACATGTACATATAAAATTCATATAAAAAAACAACAACAGCGATAAATACACATTTTAACTTGTACAACGTGGGTATGAAATCATTGTAAAGATTTAAAAATGTGACTTACAGTCGACTCATTGATAAATTCATCAAAAGTTATTTCAGTGGCAAGTAGAAAAAGATATACACACAATGACTCACAGTCGACATGTTAATATCATGTATTGAAATAATGGCAGTAATAGCAATAGCCGGACAAAAACGATAGAAATATGCTCAGAGAACTAAACTTAACACAACTAAATACCTAATCAAAATACTAATCAACAACAACAAAAACGTATTTCAGTGTGTGTGTGTGTATATATTATGAAGAAGGGGATATCTAAAACCGGAAACTTGGAACCGGTGACCAAATGATAAATAAAACAATACTTTATATAAAAAACAGATATTAAAAATATGAATACAAATATATCAAATTACAACTTAAGAAGGCTGGATCTCATTTTTCATCTTCTTACAAAAACAATGTATATCTTTTGTGTTTCGAGTGACCAATGACAATGAATTGAATAAACCTGAACTTGCATATAAAAAACTTCTTTTCATAAAATTTGTTTTAGGTTTGGGTAACCAAATTTGAACCTGAGAATTACGGAGTTTATAACTGTGTTCTTTTAAATGTATTCTTGACGAAAGATGTTGTGGAGCAAAGCCGTACAAACATTTATGCAACAAAATCACATTTACTCTTTTCCAACGAACATATATCGAATATATACCTGATTTACTAAACAGTATCGAGGTTCTTTCTAAATTATCTACCTTTAAAACAATACGTAAAGCCCTTTTCTGTAAAACAAAGAGCCTATTCAAAGTGGACTTCGCGGCATTACTCCATACTGGTGAGCAATAATCCAGATGAGATTGAATAATAGAAAAATACAACATTTTTGCAACTTTGAAATTCACACAAAACCGGATTTTCCTCAGTAGGAACAGATTTCTCAAAATTTTCCCTCTTATATAATCTACGTGAAGTTTCCATGTAAGGTTTGGATCAAATACAACTCCTAAAATTTTACATTTATATACTTCTTTCAATCTTATACCATTTATTTGAAAAATAATACCAAAATCATGAAAATATTTCAACTTCTTCCTGGAACCCAAAATCATATATTCTGATTTATCAGCATTCAAAACCAGGTTATTCGCCGTCAACCACGTAGAAATCTCTTTCAAATCTTGATTTATACATCTTGTCATTTCAACAGGATTACTGGAGGAAAAATACATACATGTATCATCTGCATAAAGAGATAAATCACAATGTTTGACCGTGTGAGTAATATCGTTTATAAAAAGTAAAAATAATACCGGCCCCAGTATCGAGCCTTGTGGCACCCCAAACACAACAGGAGCAGGGTTAGATATGGCACCATTCACTTCTGTTCTTTGCATTCTTCCGTTTAGATAATCCGTAAACCACGACAGGCTGGTGTGGTCAAACCCATATAACCTTAACTTTTCAACCATTATTGTGTGGTCGACCATGTCAAAGGCCTTTTTCAAATCTAATGTTACAAGCCCAGAAACCAGGCATTTATCCATACTGGACAATAAATTTTCGGTAACGTTTAACAAAGCTGTTGTTGTGGAGTGACCGCGTCGAAACCCCGACTGATTAGTAGACAAAATAGAGTATTCAGATAAGTATTTGGTGACTTGAGAATGAACAATTCTTTCAATGACCTTAGACAAAACCGGTAGAATGGAAATAGGTCGATAGTTTGCTAACTCTGTTTCCTTGCCGCCTTTGAATAAAGGAACGACTTTAGCACATTTCCATTCACGCGGGATGACCCCGCTGAAAAGGGATAGATTAACTATGTGAGTAAATGGCAGAAGAATACATGGCGTTGACAGTTTAACGAATCTCGCAGGTATTCCATCCAAACCTGTAGCTTTATCTAAAGACATATTATCAAGTACATTACCAACATCACTTTCAGTCACTTTAGTAAATGCAAAAGTTGAGTCAGACTCCATCTTCATATACTGTCTAAAATCTCCTTGAAACAGTGTATCTTGTTTTATCTGATGTACTATGTTCGAAAAATAACTGTTGAACACATTTGCCAATTCCAAAGAATCAGTAATTTCCCTATTATCTATTTCAACATAACACACATCTCTATTTTTAGCTTTAGTCGGTAATACCTTTTGTATAACTTTCCACACCTTTTTACTATTACTTTGATTTTCATTAATACCATTTAATACATAGTTCTGCTTCAATTTTCTCATAATCAATGTTACTTCATTTTTCAACTTTCTATAATGATTCCAATCTCTTCTACTATCAGTCTTTCTAGCTTTCTTTTCAGCTTTATCTCTCTTATACATCATATCTTTTACTTCAGCGGTTATCCAGGGTACATTATTTTGTTTTACTCTTCTTTTCCTAAGTGGTGCATGTTTATCAATGACTTTCCTGTATTTCGTTATCCACTTCAGGTATGCCTCCTCAACATCTTTTTCTTCTATGACATCATCCCACAATTCATTAGACAAATCTCTTAGAAAATCATCAACATTCATTCTCTCAAATGCACGTGTCATTACATACTTATGATGTTGAGTTTTATGTTTAACTCGACCCCAAGTTGCTGTCACCATGTAGTGATCACTGAGACACATTGGTATAACATCGCAATGAGTAACTTTCTCAGGGGCAGACGTAAATATGAGATCAATAACTGTCGAGGAGGAGGGGGTAATTCTTGTTGGCTTATCAATCAGTTGTGTTAAATGATAATCCTCAGCAAATGTCAACAATCGCTGGGTGGACGAACTTTTACGCTGAGTTAAAACATTACAGTTCAGATCACCTAACAACATAACATCAAAACCTAGTATTTCAATTTTTTGAAAAATATTATCTAACTTTCCAAACATAGATATTTTAGAATTTGGTGGCCTATACCAAAGACACACCAGAAAAGGCTTCTGCTTGATTCTATCAATTTGTATAACAAGCAGTTCCAAATCATCATCCATCAAGTCATGCCTGACTTCACAACAGATACCCCTTTTGACATAAAACAATATTCCTCCGCCATTCTTATTCCTGTCTTTTCTTATTGTAATATAACCATCAATTTCTACAGCTACGTCTGGGATACTTTCGTCTAGCATAGTTTCACTGAAAGAAATTATGTGAAAAGGTGATTTCTGGAATATGTATCTTATCTCATCAATGCATTTATACAAAGAACGGACATTTAGGTGAGCAACGTGAATTCCATATTGACTCGAAAGTAATTTACATACATCGTTAAAATTTGTGTAGGACAGGGGAAGGTTACCACTATTTCTGGCGTCATCACATGTTGATTGATCATTTGGTTGGCAAACATCACAATTGGTAAGATCATCTACATTCATGAAAGGTAATTCCCCGAAAATGCATTTGCTACATATCCAGTCTTCATTGGACAGAAATACGTTTGTAGAAACAGTACAGCATTTCACATGAACCCATAAGTTGCATTTGACACATAGTATTGAGGCCTGATTGTTTCGTACCGGGTTGGCACAAATTGAACATGGGACTTTTATAGCCATAATAATAAGATACCACAGAATCTCGTTTCTTATACCAAAACGAAGCTAATAAGTCAGATTAAGTCTAAATCATTTTTGCATCCAATGGTTATTCGCTTGTTTTCTTTTGTGAAGGCAAAGATCTTTCCGTCTTGAGACCACACAGATTTAACTTTGTTATTCTGGAGTGTCTCCCAGTACAGCGATGACCGAATGTTCGTCAGAGATTCACGAATGAAGATTTTCGCACCTTGGACATGCCTCAGTTTTGTGCGTGCCTTGTATACTTGCTGCCGGTCATTGTAGCGGGTGAACTTCACAATTATCGCTCGTGGGTTGCTCCGCCTTGTCGCATCGGCGTAGGTGGCGCTATGCTCCGGTCCAGCAGCGTCGTTGCTATGGCTACTCGAGTGGCGTCGATTGACCCGGTGTGATCTGTCAATGGCGGCTGGTCCCAAGTCGATCCCCAGGTGACGATTGATGACCTCTAGTACCTTGTCATCCGTACTTTCGTTTGGCGTTTCAACAATGCCATGTATTCGCAGACAGTTTCTCCTGCTATACTGCTCAGCCTCATCCTTTGCAGTTTGCAGGTCTTTTACAGAGTTTTGGAGAAGTTTCACTTTTTCATTCAACTGTTTAATCTCACTGCATTTTGATTCCAGATCCATGCTTATGGCTTCGTATACTTTGGAAGTTACTTCTTCTTCGAGCCGCTTTTCAACTAGGTCGAAAATGGCGTTCGCTACTTTGTCAATCACTGCACGGGAACAAAGAGCTTCAGAAACTTGCCTTTTGATAGCGTCTTTCAGGTCATTGTCCCCTTGGTTGTTCGATGCGGCTGATTGACCAGCCGATGGCTGGTCAACTGACGGCTCATCACAGGTCGCAGGAGGGCTGGCGGAATTATGTGGAGTATGCCCGGTACTTGGTACAGTTTTTTATGTATTTTCATTAAAAAAAGGTCATCATCAAAAAACGTTGCAAACCCAAGGCCCCATCTCAACCGAAACTATGATCCCTTTAAGTCTTACCAAGGCGTGCACTGTGAAATGAATGGACAAAAAAAAGCAAAGAAAAAAAAAACAGGATGTAAAACTCCTTTGCAACAACAATGAAAGAATTATCAGGTTAAGCTGAAATTCACCATGCTCTATTTAGACATTCTATCCAAGACTAATATCAATATTTTCAAAGCAGTAGCATTATCCTTTCAAAGGTTATTACAGTTTAAAGTGTAGTGCGTGTCAAGGGTTTCAAAGAAATGAAAAGGAGCCTCTACCACATACGTTTTAAATCACACTATTCTACTTAAGAATGTTCCAGAAAAACGTAATTTCACGTTCGTTTTATTATCCAACACCTTAGAATATTCCCCCTGCTTTCTGAAAGAATATGTCAAGTGTTGTTTAATCATGATAGAAAAGTGAAAACATGTTGAATTTTCTTTATATTTCCTTTATATTGTTTTTCATACATGACATCATATAGTGTTGTAATCTTCTCATCCAGCAAAGGCTGCACAATAAAACTTTAAAAAATCATAACTTTTTAACAGATTCTCAGACTTTCATCACACTTCAATGATGTGTTCTACTAATATTGCTGCATTCTCTCAATTCACTTATATTTTGGATTTCATTCTTCTTTAAATCCACAAAATACTGTAATGGGATTTTAAAAAAAAACTAGAAATGTCGCTATGGCGACTGATGCCTCCGCCATAATGCATGATTCTCCCAATAGGGGTATAGTACAATGTCTTCACAATGTGTGATGACAGTTTCACATAAATGGCAAAATACTGAAATGACAGGTTTGTCAGAAATATCTTGAATGTTCACTTTCCTTGAACTGGGTTTGCTATAATTGTCTAAGAGTGCAGGTACACATATTTGGGGAATTGAGGATTTTTACTTGACTTCTGACCGTCCCTTTTATAAGTTTATGCATTGAGTAATTCTCAAGGTATGAAGAAAGAGTGTAAGTACAGTACAGAATAGGGTTTTTTTGCATTTAAACCTGGCCTTTGACCCTTAACCTTTGACCTTCTGGCTGGAAATTTCCCAGAGAATCTCCATTAGGTAATACATGTATATATTAAGTTTTAAAACTAATAATGCAAGCATTGCATAATATACTAGTATATGGGGGAAATAGTAAACTTTTGAGGAGTTGACCTTGACCTTTGACCCCTTGACTATTGACCCATGACCCCTAAGTTCCCTAGATAATCCCTGCCAGTCAGTACATGTGTATGTACCAAGTTCAATGAAAATACATTGAACCATTTGTGAGAAAAGTGAAATTGTAACATTTTCACCTAACCTTTGACCTTTTGACCTTTGACCTTATGACATGAAACTCTCTCTGGAGAATCTTTACACAGTAGTACATGTCTACACTATGTTTCAAGAAAATACCTTTGTGCATTGCATAGATATGGAGAAAATAGCAACATTTTTAGCATTTGACCTTGACCTTTTGACCTTTGACCTCTTGCCAATGTCACTTAAATCTACTCAACTAATTGCCCCATCATACATCATCCTTGGACCAAGTTTCGTGAAAGCTGCTTCATCCAGTCTTGAGTTATCGCGCAAAGAAATACAATTTCATGATTTGACCTTGACCTTTGACCTTTGACCTTTGGCCGATTTCACCCAAAATCTAATCAAGTAATAGCCCCATCATACTTTATACTTGGACCAAGTTTGGTAAAATTCCAGTCAATATTACTCAAGTTATCGCGTAAACGAATGCGGACGGACGTACGTACAGACGTACGGATGTACGGACGTACGGACGTACGGACGTACGGACGTACGGACAACCCGAAAACATAATGCCTCCGGCACCACTTCGTGGCGGAGGCATAAAAATGTGCTGAATTTTGATAAGCTCAATATGATAACTCTGTGGGCAAACACACAAACAAAACTCCGGTTTCTCACAGATATAAAGTAATGTGGTATGTTATGTAGCTCCTGCAACCCTACAATTAAGAGTGGGGGGGGGGGGGAACCCAAC
This sequence comes from Diadema setosum, assembly GCF_964275005.1. Lineage (NCBI taxonomy): Eukaryota > Metazoa > Echinodermata > Echinoidea > Diadematoida > Diadematidae > Diadema > Diadema setosum. The sequence continues at coordinate 10,906,035 of NC_092705.1, read as the reverse complement.
CAAACAAACAAACATCATACAGTTGCACTATCATTATATCGAACACAGTTATAACAAAATTCCCGTTACAGCAAGGTCAAAATTAAGGCCCAACAGTATCCGCTCTATGTTTCTTATTGTTTATTTGTGCGGTTATAAATATAATTTTCAAAACAATGACAGAAACCTGCTGGTCCCAATAATTTTGCTATATCAGGAGTCCACTGTATATGCAGCAGATTTCCAAAACCCCTAACGGCAATTTTTACAACTCCTGGATAGCTCTCTGTAAGACATTGGTGGGAAAAAAAAAATCAAAAGGCGTGAAATCTACAGCATGCGTTCTCACCAACTTGGTCAGTTCCTGCAGCCTGGAGAGGTCATTGGCCTTGGATGCCTTGAGGACCTCCAGTTCGTGAGTCTTGGCCTCCACATCCTTGTCGTATTTCTCCATCCAGTACTCCACTTTCTCCTCCATCTCCTGATAGTAGGGAAGGCAAAAATGAAATGCGGTAAGCTCTGCGCTCGAGTGAAGATTGCTTTGCTAAAAGCCAGAAAGACGGTCCTTAATTTTTTTCCCCCACAAATTCATCTCGTGATCACAACATCACCATCACGTCATCACAACAGCCAAAGTTGCAGTCGATTATCAGGTACAATGTAGGTAGAAGGAAGAATCTAGTCCCCTTCACTTTAGATATATGTGCCTTTCATTACGAGTTAAAACTACAAATTTTGTGTGGCCGAATATTTGGCTAACATTAATATGTGAGGGGCTAATGTTAACATGCGAGTGGCCAAATCTTCCCATATTCAAATTTCACAAAGCAAACTTAGTCAATGCAGCATTGACCACCATACTGTACAATTTTGATGCCCTCGCTCTGTTCTATTCATGCATACATATGTATGCTTCTGGTTTCACATGCAATGTGACTAGTAAATCCTGGTTTTTAAGCCAAAGCAGATTTTGGGGTGCATGTTGGTGAACCAGGGTCTTAAAATGAACGATGTTCATCGACAAGGCCAAAGTGTAACAGCTGGAGTTTATCTAACATTTTTTTTCCTTAGTATTTGCATGTGAAATTCTGTGATTTTGGTCATAAAGAAATTAAATTCAAATGACTGTGGTGACTGCTGGAGGATTATAAGGACTACCCGGTCATTAATTTGTTATTCATGGTCAGCTGTCTAAACTGAACACTGGCTTGCTAAACTGGGATCCGGGATTGAAATGGAATGATACACATGTGTACACATGCAGATTTTATACACATGAACATCTATGCAGTAGCTTCGTTTTGCAAACTGTATTTTCATTTCCTGTTCAAACAATAGAACACAAAGGGGAAGTGTGTGCCTTTAATATACAATATATAAATGCTCGGTTAACAACACCATGCAGCAAGTTCATGACAAAACAAGTTTCTAAACTGCTCAAACACAGAGAAAACACAGAAATATTAAAACAGAGGACATGCTTTTATTTGGTTGTCTAAGAAATTATGCATTGTGTAAAAAGTTGTACATCTAACAAAAACAAAAAAAAGACAGAAGGAATTGAATGCAAATCTCTCACTGATTTTGTTAAAGTATCCAAACAAAGTCTTATGTCAGAACAGTACTTGCCAAAGAGAGTCTTTCCCTTGCAAACTTTTATGTGAGCAAATTGACATTTCATTGCTGGAGCAAACTTACCGTTTGATGACGCTTGAGGTATGTTTCAATCTCTGTATTCACCCTCTGCTCCTCATCAATCTTTTGCTTCAGCAGCTATGTGGAAATGAGAAAATACACAGTGTGTGGTAATTTTTGATAAACTGTTAACAATTAAAATTCTGAAATGTTTGTGCTGCGGCAATTTTTAGCTTTTGGTTTTTTTTGTTTTTTTTTGGTCTCATATACAATGTATAAGGCCAACTTACTTGCGCATCTACGTTTGGCAGTTTAAAACCAATAACTGGATATAAGATAGAACTGACAGATGTCAACTTCCAGGGATCTACATCTTCTCTGCAGCCTGGTATCCTAGCAACCAGAGGACACCGTTTCTCACCTCAATCTCATTCTTCATCTCCTTCTCTGTGAGGGAGCATCTCTTCTGCGTCTGACCCATGGCTACCTCCGCGTCCTTCTGGACATATTTGCCCTCCATGCTTGTCTTGGCCTTCATCTCTTGCAGCTGATCTGTTTTTAAAGTTTTGGTAGAAAAGCGGAGGACGCAGAGATCAAAATCACTGTCTTCCTACTCCCTTGCGACGAAGTTTCAATTATCATTGTAGGGTATCTGCTGCATACTGTGAATATTTTGCGAGGTTTTTATTTTCGCGAATTTCATTAGTCAGGTGATGTTAGTGTCACATGGGCGGACTTAAATAATACTCAATCACACTCGTGCCATTCACTTTAATGTACAATTTAATATAAGCATTTGTGGAATATTTACAGGACTGAAATCGAGGAGTTGTGACCAACATAAAATGCAAAATCAAAATTCTGAGTGAGATAAATTAAATTACAATACTGTTATATTCGACAACCATGTAAACGGGACCCTGCCTTGGTCCGGTTCCACTTGTAATTTTGGCTTGACACTTGTTCAGAATACTTATAACAGCTTCACTATCAATTCGTTGTCCCTGACAATACCACTATCTGTTATCAAGCGCCACACTATTTGGTTCACACCACCGTAGTGCTGATCCTGAGATGACCAGCCTGCACGCACGACGGTTTACCGCGGTTATAATACTTGGCTTCAATTACACTGCTTCCGTTTACATCCGGGTTCTGTGCTAACCCGCAATTATCCTGGAGTATATAAATACCAATATTCAAATTATGTGCACATTATATTCATCTTTTTACCAATTTAACATGACCTTCATCTCTCTACTTCAGCGACACTTCCACATCATAACCAATCATGTCTACAGGGTGTCATGCACCCGCCAGGTTCATCGCTCACCTGCGTTGTCCACAGAGTCACCTTAATTGTCAAGCTATTCGCTTCCAGAACATAACTGATTCGTGGGTGGAGCGTCCTTGTATGCGAGGTTGCTATTTTAGCTCCCAAGTGTCGCGAGGACCCGCGTTCCGTATTCACTGGCGTCCAAGTTTCTCCCTAGCGAGGGGCGGACACAATCACTCGGCTGGTAATGCGTCTGCCTGGGAGTAAACTTGACCTCGGCCTTGGCGCCATCTACAAAATTATTTAAATGCAACATATACCAATGGGGTGTGTTCTAACCACACACACACAAAGATTATCAGCTTAAAATCCTGACATCACAGTGAAAATTTGAGAACTGCATACGAAATTCACATAATGAAATGTTTCAGACATTGGGAATATAACAGTGCATAGCTTATCAAACATCACCGCATCGTTTTCAAAAACTGTACACCATTATAATATACTTTATCACTTATTCACGGGGTTCTCCGGGGCTATATGTGGTGCCCTGAAACACATTCACATCCTTACACGCGACAAAGCGGAAATCAAATCGCAATTTAACTTACCAATGACCGGTGTAATATAACCAAATTGCCTCTTCTTGTCTACTGGAAGGCTGCAAAGGCTGTTGGAATATGCCTCCTGGCAGCAAACAAAATCTGAACTCTACTCAGCCAGTACACAGGCTGACGGTAAGGTGGACGGGCGGCTCCTGGCCGCAACCGAAATTGGGCTTAGACACGAAATTATCTTGCCAACTGGCGCCTGGGTGTGGCAGGTTTGTTTCCTGCCATCACGGAGCTAACTCAATGTTCTCTCGGTGAAATCAAAATGGTGTCTGCCCCGAAAAGATCCAATTCTTCTGTTAAATTGCTACTCGACTACGACACTCCTTTTCGAGGCATTTGGAATATTTGATACAACTAAAAGGACTTGAACGAAAACACCTATACCGCACTCTCCCGGAACTGGAGCTATTTCCTGTCTTTTCTTTCTACATTAATTGACATGCGAAACTAAATGAACTCCTCTCGGTCATCGATGGCGCGACTTGTAAAACATTTACACCATATTTCTGTCCTAGCACTTTCTCTCTCTCACTCTCGCTTTCTCTCTCGCTCACTCACTCGCACTCTTTGTCTCGTCATCCCTACGCGTAAACATGTTTGTCTAGTTGAATGACCGATAGGTGATGTACATGAAACAACCTGGAAATGCATTTTCAATGTGACATTTCACTCCCCCTTTCGAAAAATGCATTTCATAATTAGAAGAAATTACTTATAACACTATCTTTCTCTCTACAGCCGGCTTAGTAGGTCTGCGCCAACATTCTCGCTGCCGCGGATAGCTTCCACACGGAATCTGTAGGGTTGCAAAGCCAGAATCCAACGCATTAGCCTCCCATTTGCAGGGCTAGCTTTGTTCATGTACACTAGTGGGTGGTGGTCTGTTTCTAACACAAATTGTCTGCCGTACAAGTATGGTTCGAACTTCTTTACTGCCCAAACTACAGCTAAGCACTCACGTTCTATGGTTGAGTATGCTTGTTCTCGTCGAAGCAGTTTTCGGCTCGCGTAGGAGACTGGAAATCGTTCGTCTTGGTGTGTCTGGAGGAGGACTGCTCCTAGTCCAACGTTGGAGGCGTCTGTCCTGAGGATGAAGTCCTGTGACAAATCTGGCAAATGAAGGATAGGGGGTTAGAAAGTTTTTCCTTCAGTGTTGTGAAGGCCTGCTCTTGGCTCGTTTCCCATTTTACCTTGTTTGGTTCAGCATTTCTGGTCCTGTCTGTGAGTGGTGCGGCGACGGCGGCGTAGTTCGGAATGAACTTCCGGTAGTAGTTCGCCATACCTAGAAAGGATCTGAGCTCTCGTTTGGTCTGAGGCTGACTTACCTCTTGGATGGCTTTGAGTTTTTCAGGGCGGGGTCTTACCTGTCCGTGTTCGATCACGTGTCCTAGGAATTCGACGCTTGTCTGTCCGATGAAGCACTTACTTGGTCTAGCAGTGAGGTTTGCGGCTCGTAGTCGTCTGAAGAGTTCTGTGAGTGTACGTAGGTGTTCTTCCCACGTGGTTGAATAGATGAGGATGTCATCGATGTAGTTCACCGTTCCTCCGAGTCGGTCTAGCAGTCTCCTCATCAGTCGACTGAAGGAGGCGGGAGCGTTCACTAAGCCGAAGGGCATCATTGTGAACTGAAAGAGACCATCGGGGGTAAGAAAAGCGTTTAGTGGTTTGGATTCGGCTGCCATGGGTACCTGCCAGTATCCTTTGCTGAGATCTATTTTGGTGAAGAACTGTGCATGGGCGACTTTTGTGAAGAGTTCATCTTGATCTGGTATGCGTTCAGCATCAAATACAGTCACTTTATTGAGTTTTCTGAAGTCTACACAAAACCGGTTGCTGCCATCGGGCTTTTTAACCAGCACTATGGGGGAGGCAATGGGGCTTTTTGATGGCTCAATTACTCCGAGCGATAGCATGGTTTTTACCTCTTCTCTCACTGTGTCTCTAAGAGAGTGGGGAATGGGATATGGTTTACTCTTCAGGTGTTCATTTCCTTTGAGTTTGATGTGGTGTTCGCCCAACGTGGTTTGACCGGGAAGATCAGACAGGACGTCTTTGTACTCGTTGAGGAGTTCGTTGACCTGTTCTTTCTGTGGGGAGGAAAGGGCTGAGTTAATTGAGACATCGTCAAGTGACTCTTTCGCCTGAAATGGGAAAGGCTGTAGGAGAGATGTGTTAGTTAGTGGTTGCTGCGTTTCTTCCTCGTCATCATTTTTCTCATCGCATTCGATCACGGCGGTACAAGCAGCTTCGGCATCTGAAATAGAGAGAACATCATTTCTAGATACTTTTTCAGAAGATTGATGTGGAACACCTTTGGTTTCCCGTTGAGGTCGATCCTGTAGTCCATGGAGCTGATTTTGGAGATCACGTCAAAGGGGCCCTTCCATTGTAGAAGGAGCTTATTCCTGTCAGTTGGTAGGAGTAGGAGTACCTTTTATCCGACTTGTAGCTCCCTGTGTTTTGCCTTCTGATTGTAGTATTTTGCATACCTGTTTGCTGATTTCTGAAGTTGAGTGTGGGCGTTGCGGCATGTTTCGTCGATCCTGTTTCGGAGATCAAGTACATAGTGGTAAGTAGACTTGGTCTCACCTGTTTCGGCTTCTCCTGTCCAGAGTTCTCTCAGGATGTCGAGGGGTCCGCGTACCTTCCGGCCGTAAAGAAGCTCGAACGGGGAGAGCCCCATGCTCTCTTGTGGTGCTTCTCTCACTGCGAATAGAAGGGGAGTTATGTACCTGTCCCAGTCTTTTGGGTTTTCAGCGCACATACGTTTCAACATTTGTTTTAGAGTGCCATTGAAGCGCTCAACTAGTCCATTCGCGGCAGGGTGATACGGGGATGTAGTGAAGTGTTTGATGGAGAGTAATTTGCTTACCTCTTTCATGAGATCAGATGTGAACTGAGTCCCTTGATCGGTCAGCATTTCCTTGGGGATTCCGACTCTGGTGAAGATGCTCACTAGGGCTTCTGCAACTCTTTCTGTCTCGATGCTTGGGAGTGGGATTGCCTCGGGGTACCTAGTAGCAACATCAATAACGGTAAGTATGTACCTATTTTTCTGGTCAGTCATTGGGTGTATTGGTCCAACTATGTCTACAGCAATGCGTTCGAAGGGGACTTCGATGAGCGGCATCTTTCCGAGGGGGACCTTGGTTACACGACCTTTTGATAGTGTACGTTGGCAGACGTCACACGATCTACAGTACCTGGTAATGTCAGAGTTCATACCGGGCCAAAAGAAATTGGTAAGTATCTTTTCTGTTGTCTTTTTGGTACCTTGATGCCCTCCGAGTATATTTTCATGGGCTGTTTGCATAACCTGTTTGCGGTATTGTTTTGGTACTACCACTTGTGTGATTGTTGTGTCAGGGTCCATTTGGGGAGAGTGGAATGAGCGATACAGCATTCCGTCTTTGTAAAAGAAGGAAGAGAGACCGTTATTGCGACTTACCTTCTCTGAACGAGTATCGGCGAGTTCTCGCAGGCGGTGTAATGTTTCATCCTTCTGTTGTGCCTCTTTGAGAGCTGTTGGAGTTACGATGTCTTCCATTGGGTGTGGGGTTCTGAGGGGACGAAATGGCTTACCGTCTCGTTGAGTCTGGGCTCTCGTCTGTATTGCGCCGACAGGCATTGGTGTAGCCGTCCAGTCAGGATCTGGGTTGTCTGGTTCTCTTACTCCGGGTAGATTACCTAAAATCAGGTCATAGAGTGGAGTTTTCACGCACAATGCGTTAATTTTCCCTACGTAGAAGGGAGTGTCAACATCTATTCTAGCGACGGGGAGAGTTTTCACTGTGCCATCAATCAGCACGCAAGTACTTTCTTCACCTGTCATTTGGTTTGGCTGGACAAGATCTTGTTTAATGACAGCTCCGCTGCAGCCGCTGTCTCTGAGAACAGAAATTTGATTGTTATTGACTAGTCCGTTAGTAACTGGCATTTGTCTGACCACATGTTCTTTGGTGCATGCTGCACTCATCAACGGCAAGGAGTGTCCACATTTGAATTGGATATGATCTATGGTGGATTCTATTTTGGGGGCATTGAGTGGCATCCGAACCATCATACAAGAAGCCTCAATTTTGACGTTTGTGTTAGTGCAAGCTGGACATTGACAGGGAGTATGTGGATTTGGTTCTACCTGATCAGGTTCCAATGAAGCCAGGTTGTGTTCCGAGGTAGGGGGGTTTCCTTGCTCTGGATCCTGGGCGAGGACTAGACCTGCCGATTTCATGGGGGAGAAAGGACAGTAGTTAGCAATGTGACCTGGTTTGTGGCATATGAAACACGTTCTGCCTCTGTTTCCCTGTTTTGTACAATCACGGGCAAGGTGACCGTGTTGGTGGCAGTTGTAACATTTGGGTTGAGATGGGGGCCTATTTCCTGAAATGTTATTTGGAGGGATTTTACCTTCAGGTCTGGTGTTGCTCCGTGGCATCTGTCCCACGTGCGTCTGGATGTTCCTTTGTGCCGGTGGGGGTGGTTTGAAGGTGCCTCCTCTGGCGTCTAAGTACTGCTCAGCTAGTTTCACCACGTCCTTCGAAGTCTCGGGCTGCCGTTCTTTTAGGAAGATGGCCAGCTCTCGATGACACCCACTGATGAGCTGCTCCCGGAGGAGTAGATCTGCCAGCTCCTCGAAGGTGTGCTCTATACCAGAGAGGCTTACCCACCTGTTCAAGTAGTTCTCTAGTCGGTTTGCATACTGGGATGCCGTTTCTCCTGTTGTCGGTTTGCCTGAAAAAAAAAAAACTTGGAGCGAAATCCTTCTGCAGTGAGCTGAAAGGATTTCAAGAGTGCATGTTTCAAAGTGTCATAATCATTGGATTCCGCACTTGACAATCTAGAGTGGACATCAAGAGCCTTACCTGTAAGCAGTGTGCTTAAGTTGAGTGCCCAGTCTGTAGTTGGCCAGTTTTGATTTTTGGCATATCGTTCGAACCGCTGTAGATAGGCATCTATGTTATCTTTGTCTTCCTGAAATAGAGGCAATTTTGGAGATCGAGCTTTGCACCCATTTGAACTTAATTCGCTTTTGGTTTGCTTTTCACGCGCTATCGCCAATTGTAGCTCGGCTGTTTCTCTTTCCTGTCGCCTTAACTCTAACATGTCCGCTCTTTCCTCTCTGAGTCTCTTTTGCTCGTCTGTAACAAACTGCCTAAGCTCCTCTCCACTGAATCCGAACTTTTCTCCAATTTCAGTTAACTTAGCTAGCTCCATTCTGAATTACCTGAGCACTTATAATACAAGAATGTATTCAGATCGGTTCAGATCATGTACACAATGAATATACAACGGTGCTCCTATAGATAGTGCATACATACAAATGTAGAGGAACCAAAAGAATCACAAATTTTCCTCAACATTTTTCTTTACAATGTTTTCTCCGTTTATATACCCATATGACTTCGAATGGCACGAGTTATTTTCCCGGACAAGCCCCCAGAAAATGTCACATGGGCGGACTTAAATAATACTCAATCACACTCGTGCCATTCACTTTAATGTACAATTTAATATAAGCATTTGTGGAATATTTACAGGACTGAAATCGAGGAGTTGTGACCAACATAAAATGCAAAATCAAAATTCTGAGTGAGATAAATTAAATTACAATACTGTTATATTCGACAACCATGTAAACGGGACCCTGCCTTGGTCCGGTTCCACTTGTAATTTTGGCTTGACACTTGTTCAGAATACTTATAACAGCTTCACTATCAATTCGTTGTCCCTGACAATACCACTATCTGTTATCAAGCGCCACACTATTTGGTTCACACCACCGTAGTGCTGATCCTGAGATGACCAGCCTGCACGCACGACGGTTTACCGCGGTTATAACACTTGGCTTCAATTACACTGCTTCCGTTTACATCCGGGTTCTGTGCTAACCCGCAATTATCCTGGAGTATATAAATACCAATATTCAAATTATGTGCACATTATATTCATCTTTTTACCAATTTAACATGACCTTCATCTCTCTACTTCAGCGACACTTCCACATCATAACCAATCATGTCTACAGGGTGTCATGCACCCGCCAGGTTCATCGCTCACCTGCGTTGTCCACAGAGTCACCTTAATTGTCAAGCTATTCGCTTCCAGAACATAACTGATTCGTGGGTGGAGCGTCCTTGTATGCGAGGTTGCTATTTTAGCTCCCAAGTGTCGCGAGGACCCGCGTTCCGTATTCACTGGCGTCCAAGTTTCTCCCTAGCGAGGGGCGGACACAATCACTCGGCTGGTAATGCGTCTGCCTGGGAGTAAACTTGACCTCGGCCTTGGCGCCATCTACAAAATTATTTAAATGCAACATATACCAATGGGGTGTGTTCTAACCACACACACACACAAAGATTATCAGCTTAAAATCCTGACATCACAGTGAAAATTTGAGAACTGCATACGAAATTCACATAATGAAATGTTTCAGACATTGGGAATATAACAGTGCATAGCTTATCAAACATCACCGCATCGTTTTCAAAAACTGTACACCATTATAATATACTTTATCACTTATTCACGGGGTTCTCCGGGGCTATATGTGGTGCCCTGAAACACATTCACATCCTTACACGCGACAAAGCGGAAATCAAATCGCAATTTAACTTACCAATGACCGGTGTAATATAACCAAATTGCCTCTTCTTGTCTACTGGAAGGCTGCAAAGGCTGTTGGAATATGCCTCCTGGCAGCAAACAAAATCTGAACTCTACTCAGCCAGTACACAGGCTGACGGTAAGGTGGACGGGCGGCTCCTGGCCGCAACCGAAATTGGGCTTAGACACGAAATTATCTTGCCAACTGGCGCCTGGGTGTGGCAGGTTTGTTTCCTGCCATCACGGAGCTAACTCAATGTTCTCTCGGTGAAATCAAAATGGTGTCTGCCCCGAAAAGATCCAATTCTTCTGTTAAATTGCTACTCGACTACGACACTCCTTTTCGAGGCATTTGGAATATTTGATACAACTAAAAGGACTTGAACGAAAACACCTATACCGCACTCTCCCGGAACTGGAGCTATTTCCCGTCTTTTCTTTCTACATTAATTGACATGCGAAAATAAATGAACTCCTCTCGGTCATCGATGGCGCGACTTGTAAAACATTTACACCTGTCCTAGCACTTTCTCTCTCTCACTCTCGCTTTCTCTCTCGCTCACTCACTCGCACTCTTTGTCTCGTCATCCCTACGCGTAAACATGTTTGTCTAGTTGAATGACCGATAGGTGATGTACATGAAACAACCTGGAAATGCATTTTCAATGTGACAGTTCGTAAATTTAAAAACATGTGAAAATATGAACTATAATCCTGACATGAATGTGACATGTACGCATACATTTCTCCCGAAAGTATGTTACTCCACAATCAATTTAACCACTCGCAAAATTATCGGGAAGTCCCAATTCGCTAAATATTAGACTTGCTAAATATATGCAGTATACAGTATTAGATAGGACTCCCTACATTCCAATGACCTTGGCTCATTGCCTCTGGTCAATATTTAACATTTCATGCTGTTTCACTTTATTTCCACATCTGATTCAAATACCACATCTGATCTGAACAGTACATGTAGGCCTACACAAAAGCTAGAAACATTACACCCCCCCCCCCCCACCACTTAAACATTTTGAGAAAAGACATAACATAAAAACAGTTATCTGTACTGCAACTGATTGACAAATTGCCCTACATCGACGTAAATAAGCATCGACGTATTAAAAAAATAAGCACTGAATTGATCGGTGTTTTAGTAGCAGCCATGATAAAAATTCATGGGCGAACATACTCGAGTATGTCGAGTAAAATCATGGGCGTACATACTCGAGTATGTACACCCATGATTTTTTATCATGGCTGCTACTAAAACACTGATCAATTCAGTGCTTATTTACGGTGATGTAGGGCAATTTGTCAATCAGTTGCAATGAAAACATCTCGACGGAAGAATTTCATGAATTTGAATAAAAACAGTTATCTCAGCATGACGGGGATCAACACAGACTATTGTTCTTTCAAAGAAAGACCCCCAAATTTACAGTTAAAGATAACTACATCTAAAAGCAACACATACACTAGTAAAGAAAGGACAAAAAAAGGAAAGGACAAAAATAAATGTGGTTAAAGGGACTGTACAGTACTGGTTGAGGTAGGGTTTCATGTTTTGAACATTCCTAAGTGAGATAATAAAAAGCCTCTTATGAAATATGAAAGAGCATGTAATTTTAGAAGGATTCAACGTTTATTTGATGAAAATTGGTTTTCAAATGGCTGAGATATCCAAAAAAGTTCTAATAATAAAAGGCGACATGCCCCAACTTTATTAGTATCTCTTTGTTTCACTTTGTTTTTGGATATCTCAGCCATTTCAAAACCGATTTTCATCGAATAAACTTTTGATACCCTTTAGAACTGCATGCTCCTTGACATCTCATAGAGTGGTTTCTGAATATCTCACAAAATGTTAAAAGCTAAATCTTCACCTCGACCAGAACTGTACACACCCTTTAAGTGTAGTGGGCTCCACATTCATGAATTTATGTACTACAAAGAGTTTATAGCTTCTTCAGAATATTAAGAGTCTATCAGAATATTTCAATCACTTCTGGCATGTCATTTCACAACACTGGACCCATGTACTGGTACATGTATTTGAAAGTGTCTTCAAGACCAGTGCAATATCTTAAGTTGGAAATATAAAATTTATTCTTTCATTATATGGAAATTAGAATTGTAATATTTCTCATTTGGAGTAAAGGACCAAAATCATTCAAAGCCTAATTGTTTGAGTGACGAAAATACATGTCACACATTAAAAGCTGACTAAAATTCGCTTCAAATTCGCTTCAAATAGATATGTAAATCCCAATACATTCTGAACTGTTTTTGCCAGTTATAAAAAAAACCTACATGTACAAAACACTCAACACAGTAAACCATGCTGACACAGAAACATGAGACCAGGAAGTATGATGCATGCATCCCTTTTACTTCTCAGAATGAATATATGATGTTTGTCGCAAGTCAGAGAAAAAAAAAATTTTACTTTTCATCTTTTGATTTGCCTAACCTCCCACGCACTTATGATTTAAACCATATTCTTTGGTACTGAAGTGTAACATATGTAACCCAGTATCTATCTTTAGCTACTGTTCTTTCAACTTTACAGGTTTCACTTTTGAATCATTAAGTAAATAATTTACCGGACAGAAGGAACTGTTTAACCCTTCTGCACCTAAACAGCTACAGCACTCTCTTCATGCAAAGCTCTAACTGTGTATATCTGTGTGTGTGTGTGTGTGTGTGTGTGTGTGTGTGTGTGTGTGTGATGTGATGTTTGGAAATGTGCTTAATATCTCATAATCATCCTAATATCATCCTTACTGCTTTTTCAATCCTTCAAGGACAATGTGAAACAAAAACTACTTCAATGTTGCAAGAAATCTGCAGGTGTTAAAGGGTTAATATCTATCACATCTAAACAGAAGTGCATCAGTTAGCCCATTCCCTTCACTGAGGAAAGATGGCATCTGCTGCTAATACTGTGTTTGTTTTAAAAAGGCATTAATAACATGTCGGAAGGTGGTAATATTTATATTCAAAGTATGGACTTCTGTTCTATTTGCTCGATGACCAATTCAGGGGTGATAAAAAGAAACAAAACAAAGCTCAACTGACGTACAGTAAAAACCGTATTTTGATTTTAACTAGGGGAAACTGCACACACTAAGTGTGCTACATAGGACCTCAATAGAAAATCATATCATATCTGATGAAGAAAAGCACAGTACATATCATAAAACAAACTATTTGGCATCATCTCTGCCAAGATCCATCCCCCCCACCCCCATTTAAAGACAAAGTGTGGGTCACACTAAGGTCTATAGGGAAAACACTCACACATTCATACTTCATGATACTCATATCATTCATGGACATACATGTACTTCATACACACACTTACCTATTTTGTATGAAAACACACTTCTCACATTCAACTTGCAGGAAATTTCTTTCCATCTTATTGCGACTCCCAGAGCACATACACTAATTACAAGTGACTCCTGTTATAATGACTGAAGTCCTCACGACTGTCAGTTTTCTTTCACTATACCAAAATTTCATTGTAGCCGAACAAACGAAATACATAATAGAAACACACAAACCATGTGTATATCGTATCTTGTTTATTGTACATTCATCATACGTGGAAATGCGATGAAAGATGTACTGCTATCTCATTAATTTCGTTTAAATTTCACATTTAAGAGAGAGCATAAAGTTGTTCATATTTCCATATTCAGAGAGCGCAAAACGGGCCCAAAATTGATAACGCAGTACAAAAGTTGATGAAAGAGAGTGCAGGACAAACCTGAATTTCAGTGATCACAAATTTGAAAGGCAAGTGAATCAGGAAGCTATTTGATGTTCACTTGCAATTTCCAATCTCATGATTGTGTAATTGTATAGCATTTCAAGTTTGAGTGCATGTGGTTTCAGGGTTCCCAGCATTTGAAGAAAACAAAATTCCCTGATTTTTCCCTGATGAAGTCTCAATATTCCATGATAATTACTTCAACTCATTTCCAGTTTCACATATTTTCTATGCTGTTGCAGTGAACTATCTGCAGTATATAGCACTGGTCATCCAATGGTGTTATTTTGACCTGACTACTTTCGATTTTTGGACCAATCAAAATTCCCTGACTTTTCCCTGACTGGCAAAAAGTAAAATAATTTTCCTTGATTTCCCTGATGGGCTGGGAACCGTGGGTTTTGAAGCATTCCAGACACATCTCCACGCAAAATCAAGTGAGAGTTTTACTGTACAGACTGTGCAATTTACGATTTCATGGTTCATTTCTTCTCATGCCCTGCCTCACTCCATATGAACCAATCATAGCAAAGCATTCAAGACTGTACCTTCACTTAAACTTTAGTGAGAATGTATCCTTCCTTCACACTCCCCGTTTCACTTTACATGAACCAATCATAGCAAAGCATTCAAGACACACCTCCACTCGAACGGAAGTGAAAATTTTACTGCACAGACTGTGTAGTTATAGGACTCCGTGGGTCTTTCCTTCTCTGTCCGCGCCTCACTTCAAATGAACCAATCGTATCACAGCGTTCGAGAAACACCTCCACTTCACTGCATGCACTGCATGCATTGCACACTCCATATATGGTGTAGTACACACTTGCATTACGTGACATTAATTATTACAAGTTCTTCTTGGAAAGGGTGTGTGGCACAAGGAAGCAAATTGAGCGAGTTCAATTTGAAACACACTTCAATGTAAAATGCTGGCCCATGACACATACTCTATAAATGTTTCCTCTGTTATGTAACTTTGTAATCAATTGGCATTTCATTATTATGGAGAACAGTTACTGTGTTTTTCTTTATAAATGGTGCTTTGGAATCATTTTGTTGTAATGAGAATTTCACTAAAGCTGTTGTCCTTTGTTGTATGGGAATTTTGCACCATAGGGTTTGTTTGAGCGCTCTAAAGCGAACTGAAATGAACTGAACCACAGCATACTGTGCTGTACTGTCCCAGATTTGGAGCATTTGAGCACTCTGTTTAGAAAGCGTACCTCATGGTTTATTAGGGAGCTTTAGATTTTCGCGACAGGGACGTTCAGAGGAAAAAAAAAAACATGTTCTGAGCATGCGCAGAAGCGCGCGTCAAGTCGATCTATTTTCAGCTTGCATCGTCTAAGTTTTTCACAACGCGTTCTGGGCTATTTTTACATCCGCACAATTTGCGACGTAGGGAGCTACTTGATGCACCGATCATAATATGGGGGTGCCATTTTATTTTTTATACGTTGCGTCCAAGCGTAATCTAAAGCTACTTTTCAGCATGACGCAAGGGAGAGGAGAACGTCCAATGCATTCGTCGTCTCAAACGTCCGCGCGTCACAATCTAAAGCTCCCTGTTTTTAGAGTGGGTCACACATTTTGTGGCAAGAGGGTCATTCACCTGACATGCTTGAACTACTTACATTGTACAGCTGCCCTGAACAAAGAGAATGGACTCTCTGCATTATGACGTATGTGCATCTTATGCACATTCCCACATTCAAAATTTTGGTACGCTTTTGGGATGCTTTTGGTACCCTTTTGGAACACATTGGGAAGTGGTCCACTTTTGGCTCGGTACAGTTTGGTGCAGTACACTTTAGGAGCGTTTAAGTGCTCCTCTGGCGGGGGTACAGTACACTTTAGGTGAGCGCTCGAATGCACCCGTAAACTTTGATAACAATTTGGGGACCTGAATTCTCACTTTTGTTTCAACAAAATTTTGTTGTGAGCGTATTTGTTGCAATAGGAGTTATTTCATTCTGTGTGTATATCATCCCTGATAGAGACACATAAAGACAATACCTTTGAGATGGGCGATCATCTGGTTCCTCTGCTGAGTCTCCTCTTCTCTCTCGATGCGCACTGTCGCGATCTGCTTCTGCAGGGACTTGATCTCCTTGCGCCCTTCCTCTTCTCTGAGTTGTGAAAAGAGAGTTGGTGTTAATTATCTTCAGGGCCTTACTACTTTTCCTAACATTCTGCTGCTGAACTGTTTACTGCAAAAATAGTGAATATCTGTGTTCAAATGTTTTGTGTATTTACGTGCTCTCACATGCAGAAAAGTGCATTAACACAAAAAAGGTCACTCATAAGTCAAAATAACAAACTGTGAGTTAAGGCAATAAAATCTTTGTGAAATTTGGCTCAAAAAATAGTTTTTGGTGGTATGTTTTGCTTCCGAAGCCCACATACTTAATGAGAATGACTGGGTTAATATTCTGTAGAACTTCCAGGGAAAACGGGAAAATACCCCTTATGGGGCATAGCAGAGTAAAAAGGATGGGGATTATTCCATGGCTAGCTCAATAGTTGGCTGCTTTTGATTAACAACACCGACTTTCTATGATCAATGAGAAATCTGCCATCGAAACAATCCAGTACCAGGAAATGACCTTGGGGGTTTCGAAACAATACTTTGTGCACTAATGGCAAATTATTATCCCAAGAAACTGCTACCTTAAACAAACATTTAACATGCATAGTGTTTTTATTAAGTGTTACTATATTTGAATTTCACCTCTTCTTTCAATTTTCCTTTCATTTTCTCTATGAATACATACAAGGATAATTGATCAGCCGCTGTAGATTAGACAGAGCATCTTGAGGGAACCAATCTACACAGTGCAATATGACACTTGTATGTCATCAGTAATTCAAACAGCGCATACATACACTGTAGGCACCTACAATGAGACACACATACACAAACATACACACACATGCAGCTGTACATTGACAAGTGACATTTATATCATTTGATAGACAAATCTTTTCTTTACTAGACCATAAATTTTTGTGTTAATTTATGTATTCCTATACTCCTCTCTCTGTCCAAAACGAAAAATTACTCGTTACAGATATATGACATTTTAGTAATCTTAAAATTAAAAGCAGATTTAAAGGTAGATTTAAAGTTACCATGCCAGGTCACAGACTTATAACCATAGATCATGATTGTGAGCACTGCCTTACTTGAGGATGGTGTTCTGAAGTTCCGCCTTCTTCTCCTTCTCCATGGATACGGCCTGAATGATGGCCATGAACGTCTTCTCCTTCAACATCTCCTCCAGTGTGTCGCTGAGGACGTCTTGCAGAAATTGTCTGTAGGGGGGAGTGTGTGGACAACCAGTTATCTGATATGTATCTCATCCTGAGTTACTTGCAAAAGCTTCCACTTGATGTCATATTTTATCTTTCTGAACATCTCCTCTTCCTCTTCCATCTCAACCATTCATTACATGTAGTTTTTCATTCAAGTCAAGTTGTTTAAGTGTAGCAACTAACACTTTCAATCTTAAGCACACAAATCAAACATACTGTATTCACTATATTTTTGAAGAATATTGCAATGTATCACATACTATTCATTCACTGTATCTTGGAATAGGGAAGGATTCATTACCGTACCCAAAGTTTATTTGGATTGCACCACACTTGGAGCAAACCATTTTTTTTTTTTTTTGCCCGTTTCATTTTCCACAAATATTTTGTCATTGATAACCATAGAAAAAGGCTAGCTCACTGTTATCTTCACACACATACACAGTGTTTTTTTCCCCCTTGTAGATACAATCTGTACTCTTTTAGAATATCACAAAAGATATACACTTCCTCTGGAATTAAACAAACTATCCATGTGATCATCGAGCTACAACAACAAAAAAGCATACAAATTATGCTCAGTGAGCATTAGGCACAATGCACACTCCTCTGTTGAGAATGAAAGGGGCGTTAAGTTGTCTTGAACACTATGGGTTTAGTGGCAACTTAACGCCCTTATCATTTTCAACAGACAACATGTTACTGCCCAAATCTCCATAACTGGAATGACTTATGTTGTACATGATGGTAGCAAGCAGAATAGGTGAAGAAAAGCAGTTATCTTGCTCCCCTGTTCTCTTCTTAAAATCTTTCTGTGTACATGTAAGTCATCTGGGTATTTTGAGGCACACCACAGAGGAACTACTCAGGCAAATTTTAAATGTGGTATGGCGCTTACATTTTAATGCCATCTCCCTCTTTTCAGAGTATGTGAATGTTTGAATTCACACTGCTCTAAAATGACCATCTTGTTTACATAAGTATATCAGTTCTATTAATTTGTGGTGACATATTCTTTATCTGTTTGCTTCAATACATTGTAGGTGATGCACAGGTTCCTTTGCATGGTGAAGTGTATATACATGTAATGCCACACAAGTAGCCATATTTGTAATCACATATTTTTATCAGTGTTGTGTGCCTCAGTAGTGCAGTATGGGTTCATTTGCATGGAATAATGCCAAGCAAAGTGAGCCATATTTCAATCTATCTGCCGTTCTACAGGCCTTTCCCTCTACATACCAATGGCAGCTGCAATTAAATGACGGCTGGATGCCCCTTGTCATGATTCCACCACATGATGGCGTCCTTTCACTTGATGAGTGCAAGGTTTGAGAGACCGGCTCTCAAACATTGAAAGGTTTTATAAGTGCTCAAGATTCTTTCGGTGTCTGGTGTCTACAGGCAACTCCTGTTATAATGAAGTCTTCAAGACTGACAGTTTTCCTTTGTTATATCTGGATTTCCTTCCAGCCAAAAAATGAAGTATATAAAGATTTACATACAAAAAGTGATTTTGGAACCTACATGTAAATATATTCACTTGGTTGTCAAACAAGAGTTTCATTATAACTGTGTTTGTTACTACCGGAGAGCACTGTAATGATAAACTATGACACAACAATTTTCACTAAAAACATTCAATGAGGAACATCTTGATTATCCAGTATGTGATTTAAAATGTTTTCACAGAAATGAAATCTAAAATACACAAATGCTTGCTCATCACCCCTGGCCCTAAGTCAACCAAATCTCATACTATGCAGGAATTAAAGTACTTTATATACATATAAGTACTTTATACATACACATACACACACACACACACACACACACACACATATATATATATATATATATATATGTATATATATATATATATATATAAAGTATAAAAAAAGTAATGTCGTAGCCTTTTATCTCCATTGAAACTGGTTCTAAAAAAACCTCAACTGGTTTTTAGCCCTGACAAGTTGTCCTAGCCTCTGACAATTTCAGTAAAATCCTTGCTTTTGATTGGCTAAGTAGCTCTGGTCACTGACTGTTACTATGGTAATTGTCAGACACTGACAACTTGTCAGGGCTGACAACTTTCCTGAAATGGTGCTGTTCCAACCAAAGCTATAACAGAAGACTGAGACATCATCCCTTCATTATTGTATAGTCAGTAAAAAGGAGTTTTTGATAGTTCCATCAAAAAAATACATTGTCATTGTCAAATCTACACAAAGACATTAGAGGTCGTGCTGGTTGCAGAAATACACGTATGTACTATATATAATCGCAAAACAAAATACACTGTATATCTCAGAATGTTAAACATGACATTCATAAGATCATCATGATCATAATCATGATCAATCACCTGTCATCCTGCATCTTGTACAGGTTGTCCGCCGTCAGCGGGCTCTGCTTCAGACTTTTCGTAAAAGTCTGGTTAGCGTTCCTCAGGCCACCAACAACGCTGCTGATCTGCTGGCTGTTCTCCTGCAGACGGCCCATGTCCCGCTTGGGTCCACCCCGCAGCTCCCCGCGCTGATGGATCAGGTTCTCGTAGGTGGACTCCAAATTGCGCTGACTGTCCAGAATTTGCGATATTTCATCTCCAACCATCTAGGTAAGAATGGCGTGGATTAATAGTGCCACTTGACAGGTTGATAGTATCATCACTTGAAAATTACTCGTATTATCAAAAGGAAGGAATCAATTCATACTAATGAGTCAAATCAAGGGACAAATCCATAAGCAATATGGCAAACGAGACACAGACTAATTGGGGTAAGGGTAAGATTCAAATCAAATAACACAGAAAGGATCAGACTTATCTCTGACCAGCTACTACTCTACATGCTATACATGCACTAAATTTCCCAGTGTTTCTTTCTGTTTTTTTTTTTTTTTTTTTTTTTTTTGGGGGGGGGGTAATATTTTGTAATCAACTAATAGTCATGAAAATAACAACGCATGAAACATGTCACCTCTAGTGACACAAATGCACTATATATCGTCCTCAAAGAGGAAACTCACTCATTTTTTTTTTCCTGAAAAGCCACAATACTTACAGTTCATTCTGTCACTGTGGTTCTCAGCTATAAAGTCAACCTTTCATAAAATTGTCTCACAAGTCCCAATTTGCAAAAATTCACACTTGCAAAATTATAACATAATTATTAAAGAAGCACTTAAATAACAACACACTACAGCACTCTTTTTCTTTGTACTTGTATGGTTTATGTGATGAGCATTAAAATTACTTTTACATGTATATTGTAGAGTTTTCGATTCAAACTTCTCTTTTCGATCTTACCTCATTAGCATCAGGGCGTCCCTCGAATGTCTGTGGCATTATCTTGCCCAGCACAGCCAGCTGATCCACCGTGTCAGCTAGGACAGCGCTGATGTAAACTGAATCGAGAGCTGTGAGCTCCGACATCTTGGCTGTCTGTCCTTTGCAGCTCAGCAAGAAGGAAAGTTGTTACCGATGTCTTGCCTGCAACTGAAGAACCACATCAAAACTGTTAGCAGCCTCAAAACAAAACAAAACAAAAAACACAAAAATCCTGCTTAGTACATCTTATTTGACTGATCATAAAGTGCAGAACTTCTACAGGCATTGTAAACTTGATTAAGGTAGCACCATTCTTAGACTGACATGCTCTGCAATTAAAACATACAAAAGACAAAACACACAAAACATTTTTGGGCCTCAGCAGCAATCTATATTTGTTATATATCTACAAGTATAACAGCTAGTTAGATAATCAAAGCATCAGGCAAAGTCTTTTTGGCCCCTGTGCGAGCACACAGCTTCTAACACTGCATATTTTGTACATTGTAGGCCTATGCAACCTAAACCCCTGCAGCATGTGGACAGACGCCACTTCACAGTCAAGTCAACTTTCAAAAAATGAGTTACACAAGTCTTAAAAAACAACAACAACAACTTACATTCAGAATGGCAAAAGTTTAATTTGAATTAAGTGTTACGACCAAAATCACTCTGAGAATGATCGCACAAAAGAAACAATCAACTAATGTTCAGGCGGTTTATTAACAGTGATATTGTGAGTACAGACTCGTATTCGGTTTTCACATCAGTACAATAATGATCAATAGAAACAGTTATAAATCGGTAGTGGAATCAAAGATCGTAGACGGAATAAGATGGCCAACTCTCGGTCGAAAAGTGAAACGCTGGCAGGAGTGCGCCAACTAGCGTTTAGCGGGGATCAGCGGGTGGTGAAGTTTCCAGGTACGGGGTGAGCGCAGCGCAGACGATTGAGCGACGCCGGCGCGCGCCGCACTTTACCGGTACCGATTTCGATATTCATGCGGCGTATGAGACCAAGACAGGGCATAGTGGGAGGGACGATCTTTGATTACAGGAAGAATGAATTTTCAGGAGGGAGGTTCTAACTGTTAGATCTGAATAATCATGAGTAGATCTAGGAATTGGTGCAGTGCATTAAACTGCACCAATAGCTACGCTAAATCATCAACTGGTTCATCATTATTTCGATTTCCAAAAGACCCAGGAAGGTAAGAAAAGTGTTTCATCATCTACGTTAGATGTTTAGTACACGACTATTATTACAAACAACAACGTAACTAGTTAGACCATTCAGACCCATGCAACGATGTTGTTACTAGTACAATACTCATCGACTTATGACGCCGCGACGGGGTTCCGTCCGACACTAACAAAACTGAAATTTTTGTCTTTCGATTTAACAGAAACTATGCACTGAGTAGTGCTGATCATCGTCAATATTGTTCCCCATGATACTGCCTAACATTTGTGCTAAAAAAAAAAAAAAAAAAATCAGGACGGGGGTTGTATTTCCCATCGCTTTTTAAGTGTTTACTGTAGGCAGTGTCGCCTAGACTAGGCCTTAACGTCAGACGAGGGTCTGACGTTACGTCGTTGAGACTGCCGTGTTTGCCGTCTTGCATTCTATTCAATTCAACGTATGCATCGAACTTCACTAACAGTCATATTGAAAATATGAAAACTTCATGTAACCATCCGATTCGATTGAATGAAAACTGTATACTTTCAATGTAACCATCCGATTCGATTGAATGAAAACTGTATACTTTCAATGATTAGCTTGTACGGTACATGTATCGTTGTATTGTGTTATAAAGTCATAATTGTTTATATAATTAATGTATTGTAGTAATGTAACGTAAGTGAGGGGACTGCAATCTACAAGTTCGCTTTTTAGCAGCCCCTCAATTTTCATTTCCATGAAGTTCTTTTAAGAACCAATGTGTATTATTATGTTCCAATATATGTAATCATGTCAAAGTGTATTACCTGTGTTTGATTGGAAATGAAAATAAAAAAACATGCATGTGAACATGCATGTGTGAAATGAAAAAAAAAAATGAAAATGAAAAAACTTCTTACATACAACAAGTACAATACTTCATATCGTGTCGAAATGTAAACGTTAAATTTTGAGTAACAAAGTTGCACGTTCGGAATCGGGACCCGTTTGAAATTACACAATACAGAAATACTGTATCGTTAGAGTTTTATAGAAAACTGGGCCTAACGTTAGATCTAGATGAAAGTGAAAGATGTATAGAACACTAACAGTTGTGTATATGAATCTGTGTATTGAAGTTCCTTTTATTTCCAGTCTTTTTATTTTTATGATGAATGCCATGATGACTTTTCCCAATATTTTTCCCCCGTAGATGTGCCAAGTGGGTTCAAAATAGCAGGAGGAAAGACCTGTTGAGAAAGTCACCAACGTATCTCTACTACAACTGTAGACTCTGCTCAAAACATTTTAAAGACAGCCAGATCCTGTCCACAGGCCGACTTGTATGGAATACAGTACCAACTAAATTCGATGTTCCCAATCCACCAAAGCAAATAACTCCCAAGATAAAGCTACCTACAAGACATGAAAGTTACCAACCCAAAGCAAAACGATGCAGAGGTAGGAGGTCTAAATATCTTTTTTTTTTTAATCTAAGCGAGGGTGGGCAGACAAATTGCACAGAAAGTCTTTTAAGATTTATACTTCAAATTCAAATTAGAATTCATATGAAGTATTAGTTCCAACAAATTTTTGTTGTCGATGCAAGTGATGAAAAAAAAAAACACCTACAATGTTTTACAACAATGTATATGTGTGCATATACTTGTGGAGCTATGCTCAAAATAATTGTATTATTGGAAAAGGGACCCATGTAAAACACAAGCTTGTAGAAATGTGGGCCAGTCATTACATAGAACTCAAAACAGAATGAATGTAAAGGTATGCAAACACATACACACACCTGATCGGGCACAAGACGCTCACTGTGAACGAGAATGTCGAGAGAACAATAATGAGAACAAGGGAAAGGACCCGTTAGAGGGAGAAGGAAGGACTATTTGAGAGAAAGCGGGTCGGCAGCCCATGCACAGCTGCAGTGTATTGCCAAATTAGTTCCCAAATTCCAAAATTACTGCAATGTCCTGCAAGAAATGATAATGTTGCAACTGCTAATGCTTTTTTTTTTTTTTTACTAAGTAGCTCATCACCATCCCTTTCTTGACACGTGCGCTTTGCACTCAGCTAATTGATTTTTTACCATTTTTTTTAAAATGTCATCTTAATAAAGTTTGGATATTTTCTTGGGTAAAAATTCGTATGTGACACTGCGAATGAAGTTGTCATGTAAATTCATAAGAAATTAAAATTTGCCATATCAGGAAAGTTGCATTTTCTGATATATCTCCAAAAGTAGACTGACAATTAAGCTGAATATTTGGATCATAATGAGAAATATGGGCTTCTTATTCATACATAAGTACCACTTTCAGTTAAGCACTGGAGGATGTGAATGCAGTGGGACTAGAGTGCTAGAAACTTATTGCAGGAACTTTATCACTAATTATGCATCAAGGATTTTCACAAAATGTAGACTCAAAAAAATCACATACTGTTGATATGTTTGTTCTGTTGTTGATGTCTTATCTGCAGGTGAACCAACACCTCCACAGACGAAAACCCCAAAAGGGAAGTCAGAAAGGGATCCTACCAGTGCAAGTAGTGATGAGCCTTCAACATCGCATTCAGTGCCAAGACGAACACGAGTGAAGATTTAAAGACTATATATAAGAGCGAAAGTAAAAGAACTTGAAACTGTACTCAAAGGGGTACACAAGAATGCAAACAGTATCCAACAAGCAATTGACATTGCCAAGAAGTATCTGAACGAAATGTCCCATAAATTCTTTGCTAGTCAGTTACGATTGTCCAAATTCAGAACCAAAGGGCGTAGATATACGCAGGATGATAAGATCCTTGCTTTTGCACTCTACTACAATGGGCCCCAAGCCTATAAGTTCTTGCGTACACTTAAGATATTTGTTCTGCCAAGTGTATCCTCTCAGAAATCCTGGTTGAAAAAGGTTGAACTTGCTCCTGGATTCAATGACATCACCTTTGATGTATTGAAAAAAAAGGTGAAATCCATGCCTCAGAGAGATCGAGTCTGTGTGCTAACTCTTGATGAGATGAGCCTAAAATCTGGTCTGTACTATAATGTGCGTCAAGACCTTATTGAAGGTTTGCAGGATCTCGCGTCTCTTGGTAGGACAAAGACTATAGCTTCGCATGCGTTGGTGTTTATGGTGAGAGGACTGGCGACCAAGTGGAAGCAGCCCCTTGGGTATTTTCTCAGTGACTGTGCTACTGGAGGTGACAAACAGCGTCTGCTCCTTCAAGAGTGCATCACCAAACTGCAGAGCAAAGGGCTAATTGTAAAAGTTGTTATTAGTGACCAAGGGGCAAACAACAGAAAAATGTTCACGGAGTTGGGCATAACAGCAGACAAGCCATACATCATGTGGAAGAGTGACCAAATGAAGAAGGCCACAAAATATACTTTATGTATGACCTGCCTCATTTGTTGAAAAATGTGAGAAACAATCTTAAACGACATATCTTTGTTGTTGATGGCCATGATATAAAGTGGAAATATATAGTAGATTTTTTTGACCGTGACTCAAAACTGTGTGTAAGAATGGCACCAAAGCTTTCAAGCAAACATTTCAATCTTCCCCCCTTTGCACCAATGAGAGTAAATCTTGCTGCGCAAGTTTTCAGTCATTCAGTCGCAGCAGGGATTTTGACTCATAGCTCTTTAGGGAGCTTGCCTTGGGAAGCAGTGTACACTGCCCAGTTCATAGAAAGGGTTGACCAATTATTTGACTCATGCAATTCAAGAACAATTAATAACAAAAAAGAATACATGAGAGCAGCTAAACCAGGTTCTCCCAGTGTCCGATTTTGGAAGGATTGCATCAGTTGGATTAAAGAATGGAAGATAAAGGATGGTTCAACTGCTAGAGTAGCATGTTTTAATGGATGGGTGATTTCACTCTGTGTATTTGTTCAGTTGTTTGATGATCTCACTAGAGAACATGATTTCAAGTTCCTGCTTACCAATCGCTTGAATCAGGATTGCCTTGAAAATCTGTTTTCCATCATATGGGGTCGAGGAGGTCATCGCGATAATCCAACAGCAAATGAATTCAAGTATGCCTTGAAAGAAGTCATGTGTAACAAGCTAATGGCACCGTTAGGTCTCCAAAATTGTGAAAAAGATGAAGATCATTATCTGTTGGATTTTGTTGACAGTGTCAAACCTAGTACCACTAGCAGACCCATCTCGCCTGAGTCAAGCAAGCCTAAGGGTACACAATCCGAGGCTGCTGATGAACCACAAGATCAAGACCATGATAGGGCAGGTCAGAATGCTTTCATGTACGTTGCAGGATATTTGGCAAAGAAGTCGTTGTCAAATCATACTTGTGCAAAATGTGAAGAAGCTCTGCAAAATGTTACCCAACAGCTAGATGACACCTCCCAACTCCTAATACACTACAAAGCTTACTCTACTTCAATCACAACAGATTTTTGATTTCTCACAGTTCCTTCTGATAGCTAGTAGCATTTCTTACGATGTGTGAGAGAGTGTTTGTCAAAATCTACAATGAGTGCTATGGTATTGGGGAGGAAATTACAGACAGGATAGTTGCAGAGGCCAACCAGAGAGGAATCCATCTTGATCTGTGTGCAGGGAACAAAGAGGAAACATTCATTTCCTATTTTGTACGATTTAGATTGTTCTCTGTTGTTAGATTCCAGAACAAAGCTTTGCTTGACTGTAGTAAGAAAGAAAAGAGAAAGAACAGGAAGTTGATGAAAATTTCTCATGTTTAGTTAAAAGGGTGTGTACAGTTCTGGATGAGTTGAGGATTTAACTTTTAACGTTATGCGAAATATGCAGAAACTACTCTATGAGATGTCAATGAACATGGAATTCTAAGGGGTATCAAAAGTTTATTTGATGAAAATCGGTTTTGAAATGGCTGAGATATCCAAAAACAAGGTGAAACAAAGAGATCCTAATAAAAGGCATGGTCTGTCGCCTTTTATTATAATCACTCTTTCGTTTTATATCTCAGCCATTTGAAAACCAATTCTCATCAAATAAACGTTGCATCCTTCTTGAAATTACATGCTCTTTCATGTTTTATAAGAGGTTTCTCATTATCTCACTTAAGAATGTTCAAAACATGAATCTCCTTGCCAAACCAGTACTGTACAGTCCCTTTAACCCTTATCTTCACCAGTGTAACAAATTGGAACCCCATGAGTTAGTGATAACAAGTGAAGTCAGGGCTTCAAATAGAGTTTCAGACAAGAACAGAATTTAATACAGACAATACCCCTGACTGGTATTGTGAACCATACAGTGCACTCCCGCTATAACGAAATGCTGGGGACCGGCAGTGTTCTTTCGTTATAACGAAATTTCGTTATAACCAAGCAAATGCAATATATAACGAAAACAAGGAATCCACGCACTTATTATACCATATTCTGTTTGTTGAATTCTCATCATGCGCTGGAAAGCTGTGTAAAATGGGATGGTACCTTTTTAATTTTGTTAAGTTCCCCTCAGAAACTGCATGACACACTGAGCGAACACACAGTGATGTGTAGCGTTCGCCTATCCATAGACGCAATAAATGCTTGTTCTCCTACGTATTTTCGAAAGCGATCCGCATTTCGTTCTAACGGAACACATTTCTTTTGTTTTTCTTTGTCAGTGGCGCTCGGAAAAGACTTCATTATAACAAGAACATTTCGCTATAACCGTGTTCGTTTTAAGCGAATTTGGTACCGTAGAGTTTAGTGGTGATAATTTTGGGACCAGAAGTTTTACTTCGTTATAACGAAATTTCGTTATAACCGTGTTGGTTGTAACGGGAGTGCACTGTATTGTGAATGGGCAGTTGCCAATTCTTGTCATTTTGGAAATTATAGTAGCAGGTCCTTCTCACTGGAATCAAGCAAGCCTCGAGGTGCACAATCTGTGGCTGCTTATGAACCACAAAATCTAGACCATGATATAGGGCAGGTCAAAATTCTTTGGTCTTTGTTGCTGGATGATGGCAAATAAGTTATTATCAAATCATACTTTGTGTAAAATGTAAAATGTAAAGAAGCTCTGTAAAATGTGACCCAACAACTTAATGACACCTTCCAACTCCTAATACACTACAAAGCATACTCTATTTCAGTCACATCAGATTTTAGAAGGTCTCTCACAGTTCCTTCTAATAGCTTAGTAGCATTTCTTACAATGTGTGAGAGAGTGCTTGTCAAAATCTACAATGAGTACCTCCATTGCTATGGTGTTGGGGAGAAAATTACAGACAGGATAGTTGCAGAGGCCAACCAGAGAGGAATCCATCTTGATCTTTTTGTACAATTTAGATTGTTCTCTTCTGTAAAAGTCTAGAACAAATCTGTGCTTGAATGTAGTAAGAAAGAAGAGAGAGAACAGGAAGTTCCTGAACATTTCTCATGTTTAGTTTAACACTTTTTCTTCATTAGTCTAACCATTTGAACTCCCACGAGCTTGTGAGGAACAAGTGAAGTTGGGGCTTGAATAACATTTTAAAAAAGAGAGAGAGAAAAGATTTACAGACAATTACCACTTACTGGCATTGTAAACATTTTGTTAACAAGTATTGGTGAATTTTGATCATTTGGAAGAAACTGCTTAACTCTTGTGTACTTGGTGGAGTTGTTGGCACTCCATGTGAATTTGAAATTGACATCCCTAATATAGGATGTTATTTTGTACAATGTACCATGTATGGCTGAAAGGGACTGTACAGTACTGGTTGAGGTGGGGATTCATGTCTTGAACATTCCTAAGTGAGAAAATGAGAAACCTATCATGAAATATGAAAGAGCATGTAATTTGAAGAAGGATTCAATGTTTATTTGATGAAAATTGGTTTTCAAATGGCTGAGATGTCCAAAAAATGATAATAATAAAAGGCGACAGGCCATGCCTTTTATTAGGATCTCTTTGTTTCACCTTGTTTTTGGATATCTCAGCCATTTCAAAACCGATTTTCAAACTTTTGATACCCCTTAGAATTGCCTGCTCTTTGACATCTAATAGAGTGGTTTCTGAATATCTCGCAAAACGTTAAAAGCTAAATCTTCACCTCGACCAGAACTGTACATACCCTTTAATGTGAGTCCCCCCCCCCCCCTTAGGAAGACAAGGGTTTGTCAATAAACTATACATGCCAAGTACATTTCAAATATTATAAACCAGGGTCAATGTCTTGAAAAATCTTTGCTATACTGCTATACTACACACAGCAGATTTGAATTTGCTCCTTGCGCCAACTGTTTAAAGCCCTGAAAAAGTTTGAAATTGGCTGTTATGAACAAGAATGATATTTTCCCTCAAAAGGGACATTTAGATCCACGAGAAGGGGAACTCAAATTTAATTTTAGTAGGAATGCTCAGTTGACAATATGGAAATGAAACACAAGCATGATAAGAACAGATTTTCTTTTCTAAAAAGTGACTCATTCATTGGTAACCATTCTTTCCTACAGGTTTGGGCCAAACTGTGACCAAGATTAACCATTTTTCCTGCTTTCTTTTATAACATTGAAAACAAAAATAAACATGAGACAAATTCTGCTTTGTATAAGATTCGTTTGTTTAACTACCAAGAGACATGTTTTTGCTACCCATGTTTGCAGCACATCCATGGAGGTTTAGTGTGTAATGACCTGTGATTGTCCCATGCCAGAGGATTAATCCTTTCAATTTTGGGACATGCCGCATCCCAAAACTATCTTCTGATCTGTACTACACAGTTGGGCTGTATGTACTCATATTATTATACAGTATAAAGTAGCCTAGTAGTCAAATATTTCAATCCAATTGTCGAATATTCAGTCGAATAAAGAACCTAAGTTTAACTCTGAATCAATATACTGTGTATTGCCATAATTTCATTGTGATCGTTTCAATCATGAAAATCAAAATAAGTAGAAGTCCAGTTTATATCGAAGCCATCTCTATTTTGTAAATGCAGTGTTGAATAGGAGTTTGAACTGACAGCCCCTGTTGTGCCTGTGTAGCCTGAAAAATCTGGAAGGAGCGGTAAGTCCAGTGGTAAGGGTTTTATGCAAAAAGGCACTGGGAAAGTTGTAAAAGCTCTCCAGAGAACTTTGGATTGAATTGAAGGAACCGCTGTGTAAATCATAGAAACTGTTGTCATTTAAAGAGATACCAAACTGGACCAGAGTGTAACAAGTAATTGGTGATGTTGACCACTAATAGACTCACATAACTGAACAGCTCCCATAGAAAAAAAATGAATAAAGAGCAGATGAAATTCTCTGATTGAAATTATATCTTGAAAAATGTCATTTAAATGTAAATTATAATCATGATGATAAGCTGTGATATTAGCTGTTAAATGTCTGTTTATTTTGCTCCTAAACATAGATATTTTTTCTTTAAAGGAAATGCCATAAAAAAATGAAGTGAACGTGTATTGTGTCTAAGAAACTTATGTAATTAAATTTGAAATTTTAACCTACAAGAGACTACCCGTAAAAATATTTTTTGATTTTTGTTTTTGTCAATTCATACCTTTCTTTGAATTGCTTTAAATTTGAAATATAACAAGCCTTACAAGTTATCATTACTACAAACGTCAAACAGCTCAGGGTAACGTGAAGTTGACAAAAAAACAAAACAAAACAAACTTGCCATTTTCTTAATGAGAAAAATAACCTTCATATTTTCAGTGAAATATGATTTAACAGTGGGTTCTTTGACTAATTTTCACTCAAGAAATGTATAATATCATTCACATAAAGAAGCTATAATTTGAGCGCTGAAAAAGCCTGTAATTTCAAAACTCCCAGGTTGACACAAGTCTATGTGATGTCTTCTGACCACTGAATGATAAGTAAACTACATCGTGAACAGTGCTTCTGATCCAGTTGGATTATCCCCGCTACCCGCTAGAGGGCGGGCGCCATTTGCGTTTCACCAGCGGCGTGTAAAATCGGAAGAGTTGGCCATCTTATTCCGTCTACGATCTTTGGTGGAATCACTTACACGTATTAAGTAATCCTTTGAAAATGTCCAGATACAATGTTCGGTGCACAGACGAATGATCCTTGACGCATCGATGAATGATTCCTCCGACGTAACTCCAGAGGCGCAGGTTACGATAGTCCACGGTATAGATCCGGGGTAAAATCCACGATATATGTCCACGGCGAAACGTGCAGAATCCAAACGTTATAACGACCACATCCGGTTGATGCGTTGAATGATGATTCACTTTATAATGTTCAGCTAGGAATCCAGCCCGTCACAGCTTTGCCGTAGCAATGTCCGTTGACAAATTAAATATGGAGTCTATCTCCAAGAGTCCAAATGTAGGCAAATTAATTCTCTGCAGGCAAAATGTCTCCCAGGCCTTATCTCCACAAACATAACAGGTCAGCAGGTAACACAGGACTGACTACAAGTCGCTTCAGAGCCAGAAGTGACGTAACTCTCAGAGCAGTGGTGTGTTAGGTACTCTGCCTACCTCAGAATTTCTCCGGCTTATATACTATCCATTCACCCCTTTCTAGTACATTCCGTAATTTTCTCCAACCTGGGGCTACACACTTGAATATTCTAGCAAGTCCAAGTTCCAGGAATCCTGGATGACTCACTGCCTAACTATGTGCATAACATTATTGCCAAAATTAACTACCAATCACATTGGGCTACAGGGACAGTGCCTTACTCAGCCAAATATGTAAGCACTTCCTAGAATATTCTGGAATAGGTTAAATCATTCTAGATTTCCTGTCACATGCATGTACTGTAGTTACATTGTATACCACCTAGAAAATTCTCCACTGATCTGGTCAGCCTGTATGTACTATATCTATATCATATAGAATGTTCTCCATTAATCTGGTCACCCCGTGTACATACACATTAAAACAACCATGCATACAGCCTTGATACATGTACATAACTACTTGTGTGTACATTTGTGACATAAGTAATACAAGAATTTAAAAAAAAATTCAATTGTTTTCACGAAGTAGTTGCACATAGGATTACTGAAAAACGTGATATTTTCGCGGCATGAAATTTTCACGAGTTGCTTCTAACATTTAATGCGTATACATAATGTAGACAAGAACTTTCATGTGCATTTTAATTTTGCAAATCTTTGCTCTCACAAAATTCGCGAACATTCCTCGTTTTTATACAGTAACATTCTTCTCACATGAAATTATCATGAATTTGATTTGTCTATAAATCAATAATCAAGGAATTGCTGCAACTCCCACTCTAAAGAATTACAATCACAAAAAAAAAAAAGAATCAACATACATTGTACTGTACCCTAGAATAATCCCACAGAGAATATTGATTTCTTTCATCGTCAGTGGCGGATCCAGGAATTCCGTAAAGGGGGTGGGGGGAGGGCGCAAACAATATTTCTGGTGCTACTTCCAGGTTTAATCTTAAATATATTGTAAAGAGGGGCATGTGCCCGGTGTGCCCCCCTCTGGATCCGCCACTGATCATGTACCAATTCAAGAAAGGTATCCTTGCATAGATTTTTGAGGCAGTCCCAGTGAAACTTATACAAAACATCAGAGTAACCAAATTTTAATTTTTACATCACTATGACCAATATTACTGTTTTCAGCAATACAATAAAAAGTCAAAATTCCATTATTGCTCTATTCTGTAATGTGAACTTGAACCTGGAATGCAATTTCACTTGAATGAGTTGGGTGGACTACTGTACATGTTTACCAGCTCATGAATGACGTGACAGAAACAAATCTTTAGTTCTTTTGTTTTCCCCTTCGGAAAAGTCTCGGACACATCACCATGCGCTTTCTCTTTCATATGGAGTTTAAGCCCCAGTCACATAATGCTCTGCGTCTGGCGTTACGTCCAAAAAAGTCATTTTTTTCCGCGGACCACCGCGGATCCTTTGCCGTCACCAGAAATTTGTACAAAACATGCGGGCAAAAAATGCGGGCGATACGGACAGATACGACCAGATGCGAATACTTTCGTCCACTTGCGGATATTCTTACGAATTGGCACATAATAGTTCTGGACACTTGCGGAGAGTTGTGCATTTTTCGGATAGTTACGGATAGTTACAGATTGTGGACAATAATTATGGACAATTTGGTTTTCTCTTACGATCCCTGCTAAGTCAGTGTATTATGACAGCAAGGTTATCAGATTTTGGACTGTCTTACATTGTACACTGGGGAAAACTGAAATTGAATTACGTACAAGTTGTGAAAAAATCGTAATCCTTTAATTTACTTTACAATAATAAAAGATGTATCCAATTTTGAACTTGAAGTCTGAATTTTGTTTGTGCAACTCAGATATGAATAAACGTCATAAATGTAAAGAATGTATGTGACCGTGCATCACAAAACGAACAAAAAGTAGCACACACTGATTTTGTGGGAGGAGTGAAAATAGATGAAATGGGTCAACCGTGCCGATCTTGACTTGGCTACCCTGGGTAAATAAGGCCTTATCATTATTATTATTGTTATTATTATTATTATTATTATTATAATTATTATTATTATTATTATTATTATTGTTATTATTATTATTATTATTATTATTATTATTATTATTATTATTGTTAATGATATTATCATTATTGTCATTATTAGTAATATTGTTATTATTATTTTTTTATTATTATTATTATCATTATTATTATTATTATTATTATTATTATTATTATTATTATTATTATTATTAATTTCAGGTTAGTCTGATAATCCCCTCATTGTTGTTACTCCGGTGGTTTCCATCCTGTTTTATGTCCCATTCATCGCATAACCAGCACGGCTTGATAAAGATTATAAGCGCTTGAATAGACACTCTACTTCAGAGCCTCTTTTCTCAGTTTACTCTTTTTCTGAGTGTGTGCATTCTTTCCAATATTTAGTCTATTTGATTTGAGTTATACATCATTTTAAAGCTTAAAGTCTGCTCTTTCAGAACATGCTCCCAACTAAAATTTCATGCGTGGCGACTTTTTGTATGTTTTGTGGTGCAGGGTCACATATAACATCACTATACCACAAATAAAATACAATATAGATCGAAAAGTTAAACATTAGAGTAAGAAAATATTACTTGCAGTCATGGAATAGACAAACTGTGGTTACGCTGTCGTTGTTCAGCGATATTCATGACTTACTGGGTTATGTTAAGGAGATATTTATGATAAAGCAATGCTTATAAGATTTACAGGAAAAAAAGACATCAAATTAACCTTCAAACACCCCTCCCACACCCAAGTACAATATCAAGTCATCTCTTGAAGTAATGTATTTTCTGTTTGAATTTCTTGTATGCATGTCATTTTGTAATGCGCAGTAGAGTATATATTATAGTAGCTGCGCAATATAATATTATAATTGTCCTTATTATTAGTAGTAGTAGTAGTAGTAGTAGCAGTAGTAGTAGTAGTAGTAGTATAAAAAAAAATGTAATACACATTCGATGGAGCGTAAAGTGCATGGGAAAGACTATAGAGAAATACTAAATTCGTTCTCATTTTATATAGTTGCCCCTGTCCCACACCTTCCCCCGGCCAGAAAAGTTAATAAATGTTGTCACCCCATCCCCTACCCAAAATATCGCTTTTTTCGAAAAATATACACTCGAAGAGTACAAGAAAAAAAGTTCAGCACCAAGAGTCAACCGATGTCATGAGTATACATGGTATATGGGTGCCACTTAAAATGACCATTAATTGTGGGAGAAATTTCATATAATTTGACCATGCAGTTCTGCCTCTCCACCGCTCCGACTGTGTTGTAGCATTCCTTCAGGTAAAGGCGCTGCAGCTTGGCAACAGGAGTAGTGTGCCTTTCCACGAGTCTCTGTGTTCCCATGCGAGAGGAAAACGGCCACGTCGAAGGACGTAATTGTCCGCAACATCCGTTGCTGTCCGTAAATATCCGTAAGCGGACGAAACTGTTGTGATACGTTAACTTGCGGTTAATTTCGGATACTTACGGTGGACGTAAGCGAACGCAAACGGACGGAAGGTAAATTCTTTTGCGGATGGTATGCGTCCAAGCCACGGGTAGTTACGTTCAGTTACGGATAGTTACGTTTGGTTACGGTTACTTGCGTAAGTTTGCGTCCGTGGCGTCCCTCTGCGAAATTTTGAACATTTCAAAATTTCGCAGGTTCGGCGACGTCATTTTGCGTTTCTTTACGGATGAGTTACGGGCAGTTACGTTTACATACGTCCCTGCGGATGCCTGCGTCCACGCTGCGTCCCCCTGCGTCCACTCATTCGTATCTATCCGCGGCGGACGTAATCCATCGTAAAGCACTGTGTGACTGGGGCATTAAATATAAACTCCGGGTTCGATCTGCACGGCATCAGTTTGTTTTTCAGCGCTCCTCACTCCGTATCAATAGTTATCAGTGGTCAAGTACCCAGTTATATTGACCTAAACTGCGACAAGATTGGCTCGCGCGGAGACTAACGTAAATTCTGCAACAGACTGCACGGACCAATCGTCTCTTACGCCTTTCTCTCCGCGAATACACATCACGGCGTGTACCAGTACCTCGTATCATTATGAACGTGCTCAGCAGCTACGCGTTCTTCGCAACTGTCGTAATCGAGTTACTCGCCATCACTCGATCCGTTCAAGCCGCGTTGTATGAGTGTGAATGCCCACCCGACATGGTGAACTGTACAAATGGTGAGTATAATTAACCCTTCGGTCTAGCAAAACTTATTTGGGTCATTATTATCATCATTATTCATTATTATTATCATCATCATTACTATTATTATTATAACACTTAATACTCCTTGACGGTTTTACATGCACTCCAGTCTTCAACAGTTCAGTCAATAACTTGTTGTACAAACACTCAAATTCGGGGAATACATTCAGAATGTTAGTACATAAATATTGCAAATATCACAAGTTTTTTTTTCTTTCAATAGCATTAAAAATATCATCTTCTCTCTTTACGCTTGATTGTTTATCATCATATCAATATTAAAGTGTATCTTTGCCCAAAAAATTATTTTTGATATGTGAAAGAGACACATTTCAGGAGTCCATTGCACCAACTTTCAGAGAAAATGGGTCATTAATTAGTGAAAATGCATCTGAAATTTTCTAAACACAATGGGTCTGGGAGGCAAGTTACAGCAAACCCTATTGTTTGCACTGGGTTACGGAACCACAGCGGTTCCTGAATCTCCCAGACACAGTGTGTTTGGACACTTTGAGATGCATTATTTCACTAATTAATTACCCATTTTCTCTGAAAGATGATGGTGCAATGGATTACTGAAATGTGTCTCTTTCACATATTCAAAATAATTTTTTAGCCAAAGATACACTTTAAAACGAAGGTTTGCAAAACAAGTGATGCAAATAATTCATTTTGTCACAACAAAAATAAGATGAAAAAAAAATAACCTCTAGAGACTTTCGCGGTTAGGCTAGACTCTTCCTCAGTATAGAATGAGGAAGAACGAAAAAGTAAAAACTAAACGTTATGCTCCGTAAAATGTTCCTATTGAGAGATTCGCATTATTTATACCATCAATCAGATGAATCTCTTCAGATGTTATCAAAAGATAGTGGAAGTTGATCATGAATGTTCGAGGAACATAATGAATATTACACAACCTGTATAGTATCCACTGAATATAGTATTCAAATCGAAATCTCTTAATGTTCCTAGAGTAAAGATTAGTTTGAGCTTAAAAATGCCATCCAATAAGAATACGTGTAACTTTCTTTTGTACGTATTTATTTTATGTATTGACGGGAGAGCTAGCTATAGGGTACTATATAAAGACATTTTCATGCTGCATGGGTTAGAAGACACTTTGACCTGGAGATTATTGCAGCGCCTTTGGACATATTTTCAGTTTTGATATGTATCGGAATCCTGTATTGTAAGAGAAAATTTTACAAAACGCATGAGTCTTTTTATATTCCAAGAAAGTTTATAGCACTCTTAAAAAAAATGATTCTTTATTAGTTTTATTATTTTAAGTATTGTTGATGAGTTAAAATCTCTATGATATGAGTAGGAATATAGGATGTACAGTGGGCTCCCGTTCTAACGAAGTCCTCGGGACAGGCAATTTTCTTTCGTTATTTCGAAATTTTCTTATTACCGAACAAATGAACAATAAAAAAAAAAAAAACATAGAGCAGATAATGTTTCTGCCTGAATTTTTACTTCGTTGCAACCGGAATTTCGTTATAACCGTGTTCGTTATAACGAGAGTGCACTGTATCGTCGACAAGTAAGACAAACAAAATAAGGGAGGATATCGAATTATATCGTTGACGTAAAAAGAAATGATAGCGGGTCCAAGCACAATCAAGCCTCGAGGAACCCCGCATTGGAGTAATTGATGATCAAAATCAAATTCATTAAAAGTAACATAATGTCTTCTGCTTGTTAAATAACCTTTTAACCATAAAAATGAAACAGATTTTCTATGGTGGTGACGGTCACAATAACTTATTGGTATCTCGGAAGCGCTGGAGAATTTTCTTTTGTTTGTTTTCTCCTTGTATAGTATCTATAAGCTCCTCCGATGTCAATCTTTCTCACTGTAAACCTATAGTATGCACACACACACACACACAGACGGAAAAAAGAATAGATAATGCATGTATGCGTATTTCATGAACTATGGAATATGCAGTAACGTGACTGTGATGTCTTTGATAATCATAGTGGAATTTTTTAATGCGATTCCTTTTCCATCCATAAGAAAAGAGTCAGCATGCCAACGTATTACCACATCTCCCTCATTATCACAGGGACAGAGATAGGTCTCGTGTCCTTCCACTCCATCGGTTTCAACACCATCGAATTCGGGCACGAGGGCTACTATACGAACCTCGTCTGCGACCCGCAAAATTTCTGTCTAACGGAATGGCTGAAAGACGGCCTTCGGTACCCCTGGGGATGGAGCGACGCGGAGTTGGAGACTGTGGGCGTGACCCGGACCAAATGCAACACCATTCTGGAGTTTCGCACGCTTCCTTTGACCGCTGAGGGCGTATACACCTGTCTCGTACACGGCGCAAACGGCACCACTGTTTCTCGCAATATCACTTTGAAAGTGAAAAGTAAGCGAACGAATGAATACGATGACCATCATCACGTTTGTTTTCTGCAGCAATGATAACGGTCTGCAAAAGATGAAATCATAGCTTGTAATACAAAAATGACTGCAATGCAGTGTATTGATTTGACATTGACGATGAATTAATCGAATTTGAAATAAGCAAACCATTAAAATGCTGCATGTTTTCTTTCCGGTTTTTATTAACCAATCAAAAATAACACAGGTTTGCTCTTTAAATCGTTTTTCTGATTCTATTCAACAAAGGGTTTCTTTTCCTCTTTTCAAAATGTTGTTATTATTTTATAAAATTGAGTAAAATTTACTCGAAAACCCCCACAAACTTTACTTTGTTATTCCCTGCTAAAACCATAAGTTCCTGCAACGGATTTGTGTGTGCGTGTGTGTGTGTGTGTGTGTGTATTTTGATTGTGATTTTCATTTGAAAAAAAAAATACACAAAGTGGTGATAGATTCAATTTGACTCATGGTGTAGAAACGAAACAAATTAGATGAGTGTGTAGTCTGTACTTTCCTTTGCTGTTGTTGTGTTTTCAAGAAAGAAGAGAGAGAAAAAAAATGGGGCCTATACAATAAATAATTTGCTCCAGACAATACTGACATAAATCAATCGTAATAAGTCTTAAAAGTATCAAGAATATTAGACATACCAAAATGATGTCTCGCACGAGGGAGTTTATAATGTCTCCACGAGGGAGCTCATATTGAAAGTCTCCGCAAGGGAGCTCAGAAAGTCTCCTCGAGGGAGCTCATAATGGACGTCTCCGCAGTGGAGCTCACACAAAATAACTCTACATTATATTGATTTTATGACTTTGATTTTTATGACGATAGGTAATACATTGATTGAAAAGATATTCGCTACGGCCATTCAGACTTCATGGTTATGCGCGACAGTATTCCAGTAATTGATATTAGTATGTGACCCTGCATCAAATTCACACACACAGTAAAAACATCGGTGTTAGATTTAACACCATGGGTGTTAAATCTAACACCGATCTAACTTCAATAGAGGACCACACCCACAAGTGTAGAAAATGTATTGTGACGGTGTTAAAAAGTGTTCACCTAGCACTTCGTGGTGTTAATTTGACACTGTGGCTGGTGATATTTTTGACACTGCGCTAGAGTTAATTCAATAATGACACCGCATGGCGTTGATTTGATATTGGTGGTGTTAATTTCAATGGTATAACACCCGTCCAGCTTCAATAGGGGACCACGCCAACTGGTGTTACTGTGGTGTAAATGTGTTTACACATTTTTTTTTTCAAAAATCAAGTACTTAATCGGAAAATTCTTTATCGTCTTGTTGAAGTTCAAAATTAACAAGAAGTGCAGTAACTAAGAAACTATTCAAAAAACAATTTTAAATTTTGAAATGACACCCGGAGGTGTTAATCTAACACCATGAATGAGCACCGGAAATTTCACACCATCTCGGTGTTTCATATTTAATACCGGACTTTTTGCAGTGCAGGATGTATACTACTAACCCCTAACCTTTGAACTCCGTTTGTCGCATTGTTTGTGCAGAGGCGCCCAAGCCCGTACCACCCATAGCTGTCGCCGGGAGCCAATGCACCAATCAGACAGCCGTAGTCGGGTCCAGTGTAACTTTTAGTTGTGACGTATTTGTCGGGGCAGATAGAATGGACAACTGGAACGCTAGGTGGCTGACGCAAGAATGGGATTTTGCCGAATCGGCCAGTCATCTCTCAGACGCACAAGTCTCTACCACTTTGAGGTGAAAATGGCAGGTTTTTTTTGTTTGTTTCGCTTTTTGTTTTTGTTTTTGTTTGTTGTTTCTTCATGCTGTGGTATCACGCTCATCATGCTGATCGTTTTATATATATATATATATATATATATATATATATATATATATATATTATTGAAATTCGTCTCCCTCTCTTTCCAGGGTAATCTCCGAAGATTATATAAACACGGTCCTGCACATAGGCAACGCCACGATGGACGCTTT
Organism: Diadema setosum; assembly: GCF_964275005.1. Lineage (NCBI taxonomy): Eukaryota > Metazoa > Echinodermata > Echinoidea > Diadematoida > Diadematidae > Diadema > Diadema setosum. Next base: position 10,866,255 of record NC_092705.1, on the reverse strand, counting down.
CTCTGATTACAAGTTGTACGTTCGTGCTGGATTCACGTCTTCGAGTAGGACATTCACTCTTCGGCAGCACGTGCAAGCCAGAGGCGACGAACATTCAAATGGTATAGGGTTGACAATGCTCATGTGTTGGTAGATAACGATTCCACATAATAAAACTCCACACCAACCTGCCCGCACGGAAGCCATGTCATCTTGTTATCAAGATTAAAGAAGGCAACTATCACATACTATTTTAATATCACAGGCGCTCATTTTACCCTTAAAACGCGTGCACACTTAAAATCTGTACTACCTTGCACTGTCACACAATCTTGTAATCACTTAAGTAAATTAACTGGTGCACCGATTCCATCCTCTATAAAGCACACAATCCAACACTTACCTGCACAGCTGCACACACATATAAATACGTCACCGGGTCGACAAGACCTCTTGTCTACAAAATGTTTTAATATTCAGGAGAGAGAGAGAGAGAGAGAGAGAGAGAGAGAGAATGGCAACAAATGCACTACTCTCTAAAAAAAAATCGAGTGAAATATTCACTCTTAAAGGAGTGAATACAAAAAAGAGTGAATTTAGAGGGAAATTTGAGTGAAATCTGAGTGAAAATGAACATTTTCATTTTCACTCATTTTGGAGTGATCTCAGGGATCACACGAAGATTTTGGAGTGATCCCTGAGGTCACTCTAAAACGAGTGAAAATGAACATTTTCATTTTCACTCATTTTGGAGTGATCTCAGGGATCACTCGAAGATTTTGGAGTGATCCCTGAGGTCACTCTAAAACGAGTGAAAATGAACATTTTCACTCAAAATTCACTCCAATTTCACTCTAAATTCACTCTTTTTTGTATTCACTCCTTCAAGTGTGAATATTTTCACTCGATTTTTTTTTTTTTAAGAGAGTAAGTCAAAATGGGACCTTTCCCTTTCACATGCCATGGTGGCTTCATTTTTTTTGGGTAAGACAGCAAGGATTTTAAATCACCGCATACTGTCGCCTATCTCATTGCAATATCATATGTGCGGTATAGTAACGTACAAATAATGTAGATGTATTTTATTTGTAATTTCCCCTTTTTCTCATATGCACCGCCGACGCCACGTTTTCAAAAGTAGGTTGGGGGGCACTTCCGGGTTTCATGAGCTAACACTTATTCTACTTCCGGGTTTCTTCAACTGACAAGCCAAAAAAGCCAAAAAACAAAACAAAACAAAAGAAAAAGAAAGAAACAAGCAAACTAACAAACAAAAAAGACTTACCGCGCTCACACTTCAAGGTTTCTATCTATTTCTCTATTTTCTTTCTAGTGCCACTATACAATGTAGTATACAGTACGTTTATTATACCCCTTTCAGTCAGTAGCCCCTGTTCCACTATGCCGTTCTCGCTACGATTTGACAATTTTCTCAGATCGGGAAGGATCGGGTAAAACCTGAGCCGATCTGGACACAGTACGATGTTAGAACGCTCGAAGAACGCTGCAGTTACGACTACCACGAGCTTGCTACGCTCTTACTACGATGATCGGGAATGAGACATTACAATCTCTGCCGCTGCAGTTACGCTTTAGAACGATGTAGCTACGCTGTCAGTGCGATGTTGCCGATGCTATCCGATCGATGCACGCTGTATCTACGCTCTGAACGATCTATAGGATCTTATCACGCTGTTACCATTTCAGAGAGCTAAAAAGTGCCCGGTGTGCCCCGATGTACCCCGATTCGACTGTCGATCCGCAGTCAGCCAACTTATCACCATGCAGAACCAAAGAAATATACTATGGACCTCGAAGAAGCTCCTCAACTCACGGTTCTTTTGCAGCCATGCATCGTTATAATCAAAGACGTGCTGATCTTTCCAAGGCTTTTTCTTGATGTTCTTGCTTTTATAGTCCGTCTTCCTCCAGCTGTAGATGATTTTTGTATTCTTCAAAATTCTACTATGTCCTCTTCCTCCTCTTTTAGCAGTCTCTCTTTCTTCGCCTTATGGGTAGCTGCTTCGCTGCTTTCTTCTCTTCTTTTTCTTCATCTCTTCTTCTTCTTCGAAAATTTTAGCTCCTTCTTCTTCGGCCTCGACAGTTGCAGCGACAATGTCCTCCTCCTCCTCAACAGTTTTGCCTCTCGATCTCCTTGATCTTCTTCTGGCAGACATTTTGGCTGCCATTTTTCAAGCGTATCGGCTGCGTCCCTTTTTGGGCGGCGAGAGCGGAAGACGTGCGTAATTGAGTCTGGGAAGGCGTAGGAACAGCGTAGCTGAAGCGGAAGCAGCGTAGCTAAAGCGGAAACAGCGTAGTTAAAACGGGAATAAAGCGTGCTGAGAGCGTTGTAGGAACGGGCCTTAATTCTATACGAGAGCAGAGAATTTAACGTAGTGAGAGCGGCGTTAAAGCGGGAAGATCGTGCTTTGATCAGGGAAGAGCGGCGCAGCAGCGGGACCACGTCGGTGTCTATAAGTTTACTTCCCCTTCTTGTGTCGATGTTACTACGCTCAGAAAGACCTTGTTACGCTCATTCCGCGGTGTTTACGCTGTCACTACGCTCTCCCAGCTTAGTGTACGATTAAAAATTGGTCAATTTTGATCCGGGAGATCGGGAAGAAATTTTGAACAGGTTCAAAATTTCTTCGCGATCTGAAAAAATGCCCGCTCCAACCCCGACCTCCAAACGCTGCTGCTACGATGCTTCCGATCTCCGTACGCTTTTGCCGCTCTCTCCCGATCTAGCAGATCGGGAGAGATCGGGGTCCAGATCGTGATAGTGCAACGGGGGCTTTATTCTTACTTAAAGGGGAAGTCCATTCGATTTTTATAATTTCACATCATGTAGAACATATTAAATCAACAGTTCCATGTCTAGATTTGTGGAATTGATTGCGGTCCTTTAGCAGAGAAACCAAAACTCTGAAAAGCCCAAAACAAATTATACTGAACAAGGTTGCAGCTTTACCATAACTGATAACAATGCATGAGTGGGGCCTCACGATTAAAATGCTTGAGTATGAGGCTCACATAGTACTGCGATTTTATTATAACCGCTTGCTTGACAAGGTCACCTGTGTATCCATAGATTTATATGCATGCTTACTTCTTTCGTACTGCTTCCTTGAGCCCCCACTCGCGCACTCCTATTGTGAAGCTGCTATGTCATCATCCTTATTCGTTTTGATTTGTTTTAAAGTTTGAAAACATTATTCCTTATCCCAATCGCTATAAATTCTGAAAACTCTGTACCCAGTATAACCAATGTATATAGTTGTTCAAATGTAAAAGTCTGAAATTCAGCCGGAGTTCTCCTGAAATGTAAGTGGAGCACAGTGAGAAAAATAGCACTTAAATCTATACATAATTTCAGCATAAATTCATCCCTACTAAAATTTTTTTCGAAGTTTATCAATAATAATGCTCATGGTTGGGTGAGGAACCATGGAATGATAGTTGTAACTGCTTTTAGCGTCAAATGTAGTGTAGACTTCTTGCTCTTGTTCTTACATCTCGCTCCTTAATCGCATGTTTCAAGAGAGACATTTCAAATTTTTGAAAAAAACTCGCAGGGGCGCAACAAAAGACGAATCCCCATGGATATTGGAAGGGCGAAGTGGTCGGAGTAATCGTAGCCGTCATTTCTTGTATCGTTTTGATCATCTGTGTCGTGGTGTTCTTGCAAAGGAAAAAAGGCCATCGGAATCAACGACTATTTCAAGACAGCAAGGAATCGTCAAAAGAGATATTGTCGAGTCAGTACTACCGGTGCCCTAAAGCCTAGAGCCATCTTGTTGGAATTTGAAAGCCTGACTATGCTAAAATAGCCAGTTGTAATTCCACTTTGCGCATATGAGTTGTTGGTTTTTAAATTCACCAAGATTAAGCGTCTGTTTTGAAATGATTATTCATATATAATCATTAGAAATGGTGCTTGCCAGCACATCCACCTGATGACAGCATCAAAGTGCTCATTAAAGACTGGTAGTTGGCAATATGAATAGAAAGTTTGTTAAAGCATTCAACGCAAAACAATGAAATGGACACTTTTCAAAGTGTTAGTTGCTCTACCACTCTGGCCACCTTGTGCACGCACGTTCATTCTATGTTTGAATATGCTTTCCATGATATTGTTATGACGGACAAGCTTATGTCGGTTTGAAAATGAGTGAAGTGCCTGACCGTGTGAGAAAAAAAAAAAGGAAAGATCGTTTATACCGATGTGCACATAATAGAGCTCGTTATCTTTAAATGAAAAGCTATAACACACATGCAAACGAATTACCCTAAAAACATAACATGACATAACATAACATAAACATAAAATGTTTATGACATTTGATAAGCATAGACATCTCCAGTAGAACGTCCCAGGATGTGTTATAGTCATTGCAACCTACGTTGTAACATTATCAGGTAAAAGATAAAACGTTTTACGAAAATGTATATTGGGCGGTAAGTTGGCTCAGTCGGTAGCGCGTCTGCCTCACGATCCTATGGGCCCGGGTTCGAACCCGAGTCTGGACTGAGTAATGTTGTGTGAAAGCATACCGTCCCCTCTAGCAAGAGGCAAAACACTCTGTCCCTCGGATAGGACATAAAATGGAGGTCCCGTGTATGAGAGAGTCACAACTCATGCACGTAAAAGATCCCGCTTCATTCATTCATCGCAAAAAGCAGGGTGTTTAACCCGGTGAAGTGGTCCCACCTCACATCCAACTGGATCCCATGGAAGACCAGCTTAACATAGCTGAATATGGGCTATCCAGCCATCTTCACAGATGGAAATGTACAAACAAAACCTTTGCTCATGATGTAGCAAGAGCGTTAGTAGACCCGCACATCAGTGGTTCAAGAACCCGCAATGTCTTTCTGTAGTTACTTAATGTGTCGATCTTCAACATTACTGTCGTAGCTAAGCTTTGTGGCAGCTTAATGCCATCAGAAGACAGTCTAATAGAAATCGATACAAGATAGGCAACAACACGCAATACTCATTGTTCAAAGTGTTATGTATTATAACAAATAGTACGGTCACCTCTCAGGAGACGTGGTTACGAAAGAAAATGAATGAGGCAATAGTCAATTTATCAATTTATGTAACTGCACATGCATTTTTTATATCAAAGGATCATATTATATCCAGACAGCAACATCGTATCGTTACAGCCTACAAGACTTATTTCGAATATCAGAAAAAAGAGATTTCAAAAATTCGGGTCAGGTGTGTCCGATAGATTTCAGAGCCGTCTCCATTACATGATTATGTAAATGAAATTTTTCACAAAGTGTCTTGTATAGGATAAGAGTGTAATGTCTTTGTTCAATTGAATTTATGTGAAAAAAGAAGATGGCACCTTTCCGCCGTATGGTAACAAGTAAAAAGCGAGTTCTGCACAAAAATAATAATGTCACTCACCTTGAGTTAATGCGAATAAAAGATTTCAATGTACCTGAAAACCTGAGTCAGTGCATGTGTTATTCGTGAAGCGTTCTTTTGAAGAATGTATTGTCATTATTCTTTTTTGAGGTTGCCTATTGAAACAATATTGCAATGAAAGATGTACGATAGTATCACGGACTTATAAAGCATATTTAGATAGAGTGGTCATGAGAACAAAATACTTCATCTTCTGAAGTATGTCACCATCATGAGGAACTTTATCAGAGATATATTCAACATGAACGTTCAGTTTCAAGTTTTCATTTATTGCAAATCCCAAGAAATTGAACACTTTCTGTTTGTTCTAATATTTTACCATCTTCCATAATATCGGGATGTTGCATATCAGTGTTATTTCGTGTAAATTAATGATAATAGTTTATGTATGTGACGCCTTTTCACCACACATCCTTTGGTTTTGGTTTGATGGGCTCTCTAGCGTACTAATACTCCGGTTAACAGACTAAGATCCCTATATATTTGATTTGAGTTCATTTCATTAGAATCTATTTCCACTTTGAGTTCGCAAGAATAAAATACAAACATAACTGGGTTAAAGTGGACCAAGTGATTATCAAAATTATTACTATTCAATGATATTTTGTCAATTTTTAAGTACAAAAATAATCGAAACAATAATACATGTACTACTATCATCACTTGCAACACTTGGATACCAGAACCAAGGTGGGGGAGACTAAATCACAAGCATAGCTTTAGGCCTCCGGAAAAAAAAAATCAAATGTCATCATTATGAGACACACACACACACACACACATATATATATATATATATATATATATATATATATATATATATATCATAAGAGGAGATGATATGAAATAAAGGGAATAGATGAGATAAGTTGAGATAAGAGAGGAAAGAAGAGATGGAGGGAGGGGAGGATATCAAGCAGGAGAATTTATAATTTCAAACAGAATATCTTTGTATGAGATTATTCCTAAATAGCTTTTTAGAATTACTCAATATAGATTGATATTTCTCTTAGACTTGTGTCCTATGAAATCCAGAGTTTGGGCCCTGTGAATGTAAATATTCTGTTAGCATAATGCTTTATTCCAAGGTAAATGCGGTGAGTTAGACTGTCTCATTGGGTAATCATGAACCGAACTATGTTTGATAAACATTTCAGACAATATCATCGGAAGTTCGTTATATTTGAATTTATGCATAAACTGTCCTGATTGAAAATCACGTAAATCATGAATTCTAAGAACCTTATGTTCATAAAACAAATTATTGGTGTGTAAATAAAAGTTAGTGTTACAAATTTTACGGAGAACTTTCTTTTGTAATGAATTCTATCAGTCAGGAGTTTACTTGAGTTACACCATGCAGGCCAAAAGTTCATAATGTAAATTAGGAAGAATCAAAGTAGAATAAAGTGGGAAAAGAACAGAGCGAGAAGAAAAAGAAACAACTTTTTGAATTATTTAAAACTCCAGAATTTCTAGATATAATTTTACTGATGTTATCAATATGTTCTTTTCATAATAACTTATCATCTATTATCAAAGAAAATTTAATGGAGTTCACTTGATCAAGTACATAATTATCAAAGCAAATATTATCTGGAAGAGTGGCTATTACATTACTAAATTATATAAGATCTATTAGTTTTTTTAACGTTCAAAGATAATCTATATGACTTCAATCGAATCGCAACAATATGTAACTCATCATTCATTATTTGAACTAACTGAATGAGATAAAAGTATATTCGAATCATCAGCGAACAAAACAAAGGAAAGCTTTCGTGAAGAATGTTGCATATCATTGATATATATTGATAACAATAATGGGCCAAGGGGGCTTCCTTTATGTACTCCACATGAAACATTACACATTGATGAGGTATTATCATTCACATAAACTCATTCTATCTGTAAGATAGACTCCAAGGCCCTTCCTCTCACACTATTGTGAGATAATTTTTGCAAGAGTATGACTATTATGATCAATAGTTGTTGTTGTTGTTGTTGTTATTTTAAAGATCGAAAGAAGAGAGAGAGAGAGAAATGGGGCCCTATACAAATAATTTGCCCCAGACAGCACTTATAACATATAACAAACATTATAGATCTTAAAGAGATATAAACAAGAATATTAAATGCATACCAAGTCTCCTCGAGGGAGCTCATATCGTCTCCACGAGGGAGCTCATTGTCTCCACAAAGGAGCTCATAAAGTCTCCACGAGGGAGCTCATATTGTCTCCATAAAGGAGCTCATTACGTCTCCACGAGGGAGCTTATGATATTGATGAATACCTCATATTCTTCAGACAAACTCAAATAACTACACAATACACGCGCGCGTGTACCGCACACTAACTCATCCACGTGCACACACTCAACCACATACACACACCTCCAACCACGCACAGACACACCCGTATCATGGTTCAACCCAAAATAATGTACAGTATTTAAATAGAGCACACACACAATGATATGTTTTTTACAAAATAGATAAAATTACTATAACTGTATCATTGTTTCGAAAGAAAGAAGAAGAAAAAAATATATATACAATTTGTATATACAGTGTATATATCAAGGAGCTCTAAGGCGTTGATACAGAAAAATATTTGCATATACAGAAAAATATTTGCAGTGTTTATATCAAGGAGATCAATCAATAGTGTCAAAGGCAAATGATCAATAGTGTCAAAGGCCTCGGAGAGGTATAGGAAAATTCCAAGAATGTGATAATGGTTTGCTTTATAGTTACTTTATGTATATGAATGTTAGCATGTCATGTGTTTTACTGTGCTTCTCTCGGAGTTCAAACTGATAATCAGAAAATAAATTGAAATTGTCCAAGAATTTGACAATTCTGGCATATCTGTACCACCTTTTTCAAAAATTTGGAAAGACATGTGAGCATATGCTTGGTGTGCACACTACACACTGAAGAGAGAACATTCCGCACTACTATTGCTTTTTCTTTTCTTTTTTATCCCTGCACTATACGTAATTGTGAAAAATACTGTTGCTTGACCAATTAGAAAATAAGGTGCTGACAGGGCGTCTTATTATATGGTTCACTCATTTTGGATGATTACATTTTTGGGTGATCTGTAAATTCTCCTCTTTCCTGATGAGTTTTCTCGGAATTCTGACTCTGTTTACCTTGTATTTGATAAAATTATAATTTTTTTGTTGATATAGTAAACTGTATCGCAACGAAAGTCGGTCTTTATAATTGTCTTTAGGGCAGACATTCATCAATTTCTGTTAATTTCTACTCACAAAATGGGGTGTGCAAGTTCAGGTGAGGGAGGCAGTGGAATTACGTACGACCTACTTCGATTGTACTTTAACTTAAAAAACAAAGGAACATGATCATACTGTATCAATTTATTAAGGTACATGTAGTTGCATAATGTTCTTTTGTAGTTGTCAGTACTATTCACTATGAAACTGTTATAGATACAGTTATTCATTTAACCATATCTATCATTACAATCCTTCATTTTCTTGTGAAAGTTTTAAAAAGGATGCGAATGATTTCAAACGATTAAAGAGAGCATCCATATACATGAGATCTATACCTGAAAGATTTGTGAGGAAACGAGATTCTTGGGTTATCTAAATGTATACCTAAACATAAATGCTGGCTTTCGAGTGGGATAATGTAAATAAAAAAAAGCAGGAATGAAGTAGGAACAGAATCTCTAAAAAAAAAAGTAGAAAAAAGTCGGACATGAGAGAGAAAAAGTAAAACATTAGAGGAAAACGTAGGAATAAATCAGGACATGTGCAGGCTTTTTGAAGTAGTTTTTGTCGATACTCACCAGAACTCTTGATGGTACATGAAAATCTTAATTTGTACTCACAACCCTGCTGCCTCAGCCTCACTTTTGTTCCTGGGAAAGCCTGAAAAATAAACAAAGGCAGACTTGTTGGAACAATGTCAGGAAACAAACACAAATGTATGCTCACAGTAGAGGCAATACGAATCTTGATCACTTACTATAATACTTGCATAGAATAGACATCATTCTGTGATTGACATAAACACCTACCATGTATCATCCCACAAAATATGACATAAACATTCCCTGATGAGTAAGTTATACACTAATTCCAAAGGTACATTATAAACTTTCATTTAAAAGATGACATCTTTTATCTACAATTGTGCACTCATTTGAATGTTTTGAAGTTGTGAGGATATGTGTTTCATTTCAAAATGTGAAAAAAGATTGAAATAAGGATATTTGACAAAAGCTATTTAAAATAGATGACACTATTATCTACATTCATTTGGAATTGTGAAGATCGTGTGTTTCATTTCAAAGTGTGAAGAAGACTGGAAATAAGGATGTTTGACAAAACTATTCAAGTGATACTCAAGACAAATTGGTATGCTTTCAAGTTCCAGCTGAATGACCATGAGATATTAAAGCATGAAACTAACTTTCCAAGAGACCTTCAATCTCAAATACATGTAAGCACTTAACATGTGTTCAAACATTTCAAAATAGCAGGATAATTTAAACTATACTTTCATATATGTAGTGCTCAGGTATAAGTCTCTGAGAGCACGTGTAATCATTTTACATTGGTACATGTACTTTATCACTTGTACAGGCAAGACATGCATAAAGGTCGTCTCTGGACATTGAGGCCTTACGAAGTGAAATTATATCTTCCAATGCATTAACATCTTTATTTTGCAAATCCTGACCCACTACAAATCTACACACTTAAATACTGTGAGTTTACGGCACAGTGTCCACCATTGAATTTCCAGTGATATAGATTATCTTGGCATAATCACATGATATGGATGGAAACATATTGCAAGCTCAGTTTGAAACACTTTAACCAACAGGACATAAAACATCCAAAGAGAGAGAGAAAGAAAAAAAAAACCCAAATACTTTACATTTCAGTATCAATCAGGGAAATGTAGTATTGTCGCATATAGAGTAACAGACGACTAATATAACCAAATGACCCCACTTTACAAGACGTGAGGAGTAGATAATGTACATCTGCTTTTGTTTTTATTGTCTGCAGTCTTACTGACTTTATAAGTAGCAAACATGAATGGTGTTTTTTTTTTTTTTTTGTGTGTATAATTTCCGGTAGATAACAATCAGTTTTCATTTCTTTGGCGTTCTGTAGATGCTAGATTCCATGTATTCTTGAATCAACTTACATTTGTATTAACTAATTTAGAAAGAGTTGTAGAAAATTATCATTCTGTACTTTCCAATGATTTTCTACTGTTTGCAATTTTTGCCAAATTCACTGGAGATAGTTAATAATTCTTTACATTCAACTTCTTTTCGGCTCATCATGACCCTTTTTGTGGAATACACATACAGCAGTTTGATCTTTTCCTGAAGTTTCTCCATTTTCAATTATTCCAGGCATTTTAAGCTTATTCAATATTCTTGAAATCAAACTTCTTCATATAAATTTGAGAATATTATATCCTTCAGCCTTTGAAATTTTACATGGTTGAGATTCTGCATCTCATTCTCCAGATATTTTGCTGGATCAGTATTTCAGCTTGTCAAATTTATAAACTATACTCTGTGCAAGATCTGGGGAATAAACAGTGACTGTCACTATCATTTAAGTCCTTGCTAGCTTCTCTGATTTCTCAGCAAATTCCAATTAACAAACTTTTTTAGCTGTTTGAGAGCGAATACACTCTAGATGATCTGTATACTTACAATACAGTTCCTATTTTTTTCTTAAATACAGTGTATTTGCGCCCTTTCAATTTTGATACTCTCCATTGTTACTTTGGTTTTAACCTTAAACGTACAGTTTTGTATGTTGACACAACTGGCATACACATCCATCCATTCACTTTTTTCTTCTTTAAGAAGTTTCTCTGTCTCACTTAATAACCAAGACTCTTTCAAATGGTTCAATATTTTGGGTATGTCTCTTCAAATGATCCATCAGATTTTAACCACTTTCACTAAGAGATTTATGTTCTACCATTTTCCCGCATTATGTCAAAACTAGCTAGGTAATAAAAAGATGATCAGCCTTATCAACTAAAATTTGCAAGATTTCTGGAATAAAAATATGTCATGGCTTCTAATTTTTCTGCAAGTTGTTTCAAGCAAACTTAACAAACTGTTCTGTTATACAGATTCTTGATAGTTGGGTATGTGATTTCATGAAGTGGACTTCAACGTCTCATGGTTTCAACTTCAATTGAAATATTGTTTTTGCGGGTGTTTTCCATGAAGTTCTTCCATTTTCTGCTTTCTTCTAAGTTCTTCGAGGTAATATATGCCTTACCTATATGCCTATATGATACAATTCAACCAATACTTTTATGATGTAACAAGATTGTCCATAAAGAGGTTTCTGCTCTCCTGTTAGTCCTTATCTTTCAAGACGGCTAAGTAATTACTGTTGTTCTCACTCCTTGTTAACAATTTGTGGGATCTGTTAATTAAACACTTCTCCCTGTTCATCTGATTTTTCAGCAACTAACTTTCCTCAGCTGTTTAACTTCAGATGAATCAAGGAAGATTTCTCGGAGTCGTATCTGCAACCTGCCCATAATTCAAATAGATATCACAAGTCATATGACTCATTTAGTCTTCAAAGTTTAAAGTTTTGACAAATTTAGCAACTTACATTTTCTTTTTTTTTGATGTTGCCAAAGGATCAAACTGATGTAACCCGAGTGCTTTTGATCTAGTCTCAGTGATATGCAAGTTTCATGCAAATGGGTCCCTACCAATCCATGCTTTTTTGGGCATTACTCATCCTCACATCAACCAGATCTAGTTTCGGTGGTGAAAAAAATTACTTTCATATTAAGTTTGTCGTATTGCAATCATTGTTTATTATTATCAAAAACATATATTTTTGGAGGATTTCAGGCAAAGGGGATCTGAAGGTTTTATTTCTTGTTTTGATATGACCCTTATAATTTACATGGTAAACCATATTTTAGCAAAGGAAATTTCTGGTTTCTGAGGATTTGCATGCCAGCACATACATGATACATTATGCTTGAACTCTACATCCATTAACCCTAACTAGGCCGGGGGGGGGGGGGGGAGCCTCCGTGCCCCCCCCCCCCCCCACCCGACGTTCCGCGCGATGTATCGCTAACGCGAAAAGCTATCGCCGCGACGTTTCATGACTTTTTTCCTTTCGAGTCTCCCGCATCTTTTGACACCAAATTTGCGATGCCCGGGCACCCGGTTCCGAAGTTGCGTATAAATATGTACATGCATGTCAGACCAAAAATTGCTCAAAAACGTCAATTCGTGTACAATTTCAATGCAAACTGTGCTTACAGGCAAATTTCATAAAAGCATAATTATTTTGGGGTTTTATTGATTAAAATCAATTAATAACATATTTTCTTGTTCGGAACAATGTCGCGGACAAGTTTCATCGAAAAAACAATGAAAAACATATAGTCGAAAAAACAGAAATACATAAGAAATTCACAAAAAAAAAATAGAATACTTAAGAAATTTTTTTCTGATGGCACAATTTTTTCTCTTATATTTCCTCAGGACACTAAAAGGAATATTTACACAAAAAGTGTGCCCATTTTGAGCTTTATTTAGTGATTTATACCAAATTGTCTGATTTCATGCATCATTATACATAAATTAGCATAATTTAGCATAAATGATTATTTTCTTTTAAATTTAACTTTGTGGTGCTTTAGATTACATCATAGGCAATGTGTGTTCCAATTTTCGTCGCGATCGCGCGGTCGACAGCCGAGATCTGGAGGGGGGGGGGGGGGCTGGGAGGCCTCCCGGCTCTATGATCTACCTGAATAGCCCGGCCTAGTTAGGGTTAAAACTGGCTGTAAACTTAAGTGGTATTTTTCCCCTCAGTTGTATTCTTTGGAAGTCACATGTCAAATTCTACTTTTAAGTGCATGGCAAGCTTACCTGGTAATTTTGAGCGATGATGAGAGCTGGTTGAGCTCTACTCAAAGTCCTAGCCTAGGCTGCAATATCAGTGGGGTCAATCACATCTGCACAGGAGCAAAAGCTGTGAGGCTGGCAGCAGTCTTGTGGTTGATTGGTGTGTGTTATCCCTAATTCATGCTGAAGAGGCTCTCCCCACCAGTAAGAATCTGCAACTAGAGTCTATGCTCATCATTTCTGAATATCAAATATTCAAGTAGCCTTGCACATTCTTTTTTTTTGCGGGGTTTTTTACCCAATAAAGTAGGAAAAAGTAGTTCAAAAGTAAGATTTTAAGCAAAAAAGTAGGAAAAGCAGGGACAGCAGTAAAAAAAAAAAAAAGTAGGAAAGAGTAGAAAAAGCCTGTAAATGTTTCTGTTCAAAGAGCATTATTTTCATCTAATATGGGAACTTCTTATTGGTGAAAGAACGGATCAGGATGCGCTATAAAGGCGAGATTTGTACAAAATCTTGCAGTATTCTTTTCTAAAATAAAGAATACTTTTGAAATTGGATGTACTACAATTTCCCCCAATGAGACTGCAGTTTATATCTTAGGTTGGGTAACAGTACATGTATACATAAGCATTAAGAGGGACTTACAGCAGTTCTTGGGATTTTTAGGGTCATGGGCTCGAAGGTCAAGGGTCAAAGATCAGGTTAAAATGCTAAATTCTATTATTTAATGCTGAAATTGCACGTTTAATGTATATACCTTGAAGATTACTAAAATAAGCTTAAAAGCGTCAAAGGTCAAGTGAAAATCCTCAATTCCCGAATACCTGCTCTCTTAAACAATGTAGGCTATATAGTCTGGGTGCCAAAGCCAGATTTTGGGGTTAACCTTGTTTTGCCGTCTGCCCGATGTTTCTTGATGGTTTTACCCCATTTCGAGGGTGCTAAATCCGAATCTGCATAATGTAACTCTTGCATTCTTGAGGGTTTTGAGATATTTAAGATGGCCGCCAAAATGGCCGCCAAAACCGGAAATTCCTGTGTGTTTCCATCTGAATGGTGAAAATTGTAAATAATTGGTGTTTTACCCTATCTAAGGGTGCTGAATCCGTTGGGTATTAGACGTAGTGGTCATTAGACTAAATGGTGGTAAATAGTTGTTTATTAGACTAAGCGGTCATTAGACCAATGGTCCTAGACTAATTCATAAATAGGTAGCCCAACTGGTTATTAGACTAATCGATAAATTGCCGAAGTGGATATAGGCCTAGCCTAAGTGGATGGAGCCCAAGTGCGAATTAGACGAAATAATGATTACACAAAGTGGGTATTAGACAAAATGGAAATAGACGAATCGAGTATTAGTCGAATATGTGAGGAGACCATGTGATATATAAACCAAATGGTAATAGACCAAATGGATATTAGACGAAATGGGCATTGCCCATCTTGTAAGTAGACGGACTGGTCATTAGACTAAGTGCCATTTGGACTAAATGGTAACTTATAGACGAACTGGTTGTAGACAAACTAGGATTAAACCATGTGGGTTGAGATGAAACGGGCATTGGACGAAGTGGGAGTATCAAGGCTTTTTGATTGGAGAGCTATTTTCAATGGAATTTCCCATGATTCGATAGATGGAAGTGTTTGAAACATTTTGATTATTTTTATGAAATATACCATTTTCAGATCAGGGACAGAAAAAAAGGTCGCACACTGTAAAAGAAAAGGTAGCAAAAGTTATTGCTGAATTAACAGATGCGGAAAACAGCATACAAAACAAGGCTGGGAAGTTGCATTTATGATACGCAAAAAGGGGGGAACTTTCACATATACACAGTATGTTGAATGAAACAACTTCAGTGGAGTGACGGTCAAAAATGTTCCTGGCAACTTAGGGAAATATTTATATAGTGGGACTTTTTCTATCCAGCTATCTCTTCCTCTCTCTTTCTCCAATCCATGACCATCTTTGATCATGACTCCACTGATATTTAGCAGGATTTGAATAAAATCATTCAACATGCTATGTAAAGTTCCCCTTTTTTGCGTAAATGTAAATGCAACTTCCCAGCCTTGTTTTGCTAAAATCTTTTCCGCATCTATTAACTCGGCAATAATTTTTACTACCTTTTCTTTAGTGTGCGATTTTTTTTTTCTGTCCCAGATCTGAAAATTGTATATTTCCTTAGAATAATCAAACTGTTCCACACACTTCAATCTGTTTGAATCATGGAAAATTCCATTGAAAATAGCTCTCCAATCAAAATGTCGTAATTCATTTATGATGATTTGCAAATCCCATGACGATTTTCCCGTATTAAAGTGCAAAAATAAATGCAAATAAGTTTTAGGTTATTGTTGGCTGAAAAACAGAGTCTGTCCGTTTAAAAACAAAACAAAACAACAACAACGACAAAACACCGAACGTCATGAACGTTCTCTAATTTTATAGTGTACAACTACACCGTGCAACAACATAAATTGAAACTCTCTACAGGTGTATTATGTCTTCTTATCAATGTGGACCATCCTCGGCTTGTTGAAATAGATCTTTCATTGTTTCTTGGTTCATATAATCGTAAATACTGCGATCACATACTGAGTACGCACTTGCAGTTATCATTATTAATATTACTGTTATTATCATTGTTATTATTATCATTATATTGTTTTTGTTATTATTACTACTACTGCTACTACTACTACTACTACTACTACTACTACTACTACTATTACAACGTGTATTATCTATTCGGCCAGATAGAGCATATATGAATGCAAATATAAACTTTAAAAAAAAAAAAGATAGTGATCATTACAAAAGGATACGCTGTACGGTACGTGCATAATATACAACACAAAATGATAAAGGTTTAGGTGTTGACAACAAGTGCGTCAGGGCACACAAAAAGACATTTACTATTGCCCGTATTTGCACAAAAGAAATTTATTATTGCCCGTATCAGGCGTGTGTACCCACACATGTTGCCCCTAAGGAACATTGACGAAATACATACAATTTAGACACACACACACCCACACACGCACACACACACATAGCCTTTGAAACACAGTGACAAATTCATAGGCGTTTCAAGTCACACGTGAAGTGATGCGCTAAGGGTCCAACTTCCTCTTTAAATGTACTCATTTTCACGATTCCGTCCTGGTTGACAAAACAAGACCAATATCCGTATAATTTATAAGCATCCGTATTCTAATGACCATAATGACCACTGAAGTGATAAGGATTTAATGATTCACAAGCTTTGTACTAGTAATTCATTCAGTGTTTAAAGGGATGATATAGACCGTTTCAATTTCGATGGCCTATTCACCTACCGCCGCTAGCGGCGCTATAACGGCCGCCATAACTGGGGGCCAACGGGGGCTCCCAGCGAGCTAGCTACCCAGCGAGTTGCACTTGCAGCTAGCAGCCCAGCGTACCCATCGCGCATAGTTAGCCGGGCGCGGCCGCATGCGCCGCCGGCGGCCGCTGGGTCGGCGACCGCCGCGCTAAAATTGTGATTGTTTTACTCACTGTGGAAAAGTCATTCAGCGGCATTTAATGCCTTCTTTTGGACAAATTGAGTAATTCAGACATATCGATCTAAAATTAATGAAAGCTTCAAAGGATCAGAAAAAAACAACACATATTGTGCAGTTGTTTGGGTGCACAAAATAAAATAACAGGCGAAAAAACGGAAATGGAAGCTGCACGTCAGTGTGTGAAATTCAGACACTAATAATATACTGACGCATGATGAATATAATATACACTTAAGTGAAACACAGCGGTATAAAAAATGCACAGATTTTTGAAACAAACTTTGGCTATGCCTAATAGATTCTCTATTTGATTAGGCTAAATCACTGCATATTCATATTCGTGAAATAAAGTTGCTCATTTTAGAAGACAGGTTCAGATCAAAGATTTTGAGAATCATTGTTAAATGCTTGGTGCAATACTTACAAAAGTTAGAATACACTTCCTGGCTACTAGTATACTACATTCTATATGACAAACATTTTAAAGCCTATCACTACAGCCAAATGTATGTTTCAAGATGTGTAAAAAAAAAAAAAAAAAAAATCTTATATTGTAAATTTTTTACTTCTTCACTAAGCGTTCAGCATTAAATTGACCATATTCAATTTGGGCCTGGAACTCTGAATTTGAACTAATTTTTGATAAAGTGATACTTATAGATATTAAACTGCCATGAATGGTGGCAAACATCCGTTTCATAAGCATAATTCATATGAAGAAAGTTTGATTTGAAAATCACTTTTGTAGATTATAATTTTAGGCGTTTAATAGCGCGATGTTAAATGCAAGGTTACTTAGACCTTAAACAGTAGAATGTTTGGTTGTTGACATCAGGCGACGTAAATTAACTTCTTAAGTTTGTACGGCTTAGAAACGCCTAGATTTGCCTTCAGTTTGGTTTACTTAGTTAGACTTGCCGGAAGTTAGTGACAACCGAAAATGATATAGCTAGAATGTAGCTAACGTTAGAGGGTTCTATAGGTAGAAGTCAATAGGTCTAGACGGGTCTAGATCTAGTCTGGACTGTTGCCTAGAATTCTAGACAAGATCTAAAAAAACGTTAGACAGACTTTACCCCACTGGTCCGAGAAAAGGCAAAAGCCTAAAAAGGTTTAAGTTAACTGATCTTATTAGTTGCTTTGATAGCGCCATATCTACTATCTAGCTCAAAACTGATTCATTATTTGTATTCAATTATATCAGTAAACTGCTCAACAGTCTAGGCTTACTATCTAGACGTCTGTCTGCGCCTAGCCATAGTTCTCCCCAGGTGTTTTTTATCCTCTTACACAAATGTGAATAGATCTAATGTTAAGGGGCTTACACGCGAGTACCCAGGTCATCGCAAAAGAAATAACGTTAGAGTCTAACGTGTTACAATAACGATTCCACTCACGGATCGTACCGATATTTACCTTGAAGTTCAAGTTTTGGCTACAGCCGTATATGCCATCTACCCATTCGCTCATAGCCGGTATAAGTTGTTTAATTTTATTAATTAGCTAACGAAAAAAAAAAGTAGACGTTAGAGTTGTCACAAATCCAGATGCGTCGATCGCTGCCAGCGCCAGAGATAGCTAGCTGGCCGGCTGGCGCCGGGTGGTAAAAGCACTGGCTGCCGCTGGCGCCCTTGCCACGCACGCACGGCGCTTGCTTGCCGACCCGGCCTGGTTGGCCCCCAGTAATGGCGTCGCCTTAAGAGGGCGCACTTCCATGAACAGTCACTTGAATCGGTCTATAGTATTGGAGATGAAGATTGAGGTTTTTTACTTTTTGCGAGATACTTAGAACCCACTTATGAAATGTTACAGAACATACCATTCTCAGAGAATTCGAAGTTTATTTTGATGAAAATCGGTTTTGAAATGGCTGAGATATCCAAAAACAAAGTAAAACAAAGCTATCCTAATTAAAGTTGGGTCCCACCTTTTATTAGTATCACCTTTTTTTTTTGGATATCTCAGCCATTTCAAAAAACGATTTCCATCAAACAAATATTAAATTTGTGTTGGAATTACATGCTCTTTCATATTTCATAAGAAGCTTCCCATTATCCCACGAAGGAAAGGAAGAAATCTGAAGTCAGGTCTCAACCAAAACTATACCATCTCTTTAACTATACTGGTCGTTTCATTCTCGTTCTCTCCCTCTCTCTCTCTCTCTCTCTCTCTCTCTCTCTCTCTCTCTTTAGTAGTACTACTTCATATTGAAGAGAATGTCTCCCAAATTACCTCCTGGAACAAAATCCCGAGTATATAGTCTAAAGAAAACGATTAGTTTCTAAGAGAAAACGTTGATATAACGCACAATCCTATTCTCTTTGTCTCCACTCCCCCACCCCCGCCCCCTTTTTTTCCCCCGGACACCTGGGATTTCCCTAAAATAGATGGCTACAATGGTCCGAGCATATAGTTTCTGTTTGCTTGTTTGGAAGAACAAGCTGCACCCTACCATAATCCTCTCTTTTAAAAAGGTTTCGATGTGACATTGTATTCCGGTTTCGAGAAATTCGAAGATACCTGCCTGGACGGAGGTACGGATCCTTTGACACTTATACTGACGTCATTTACTGGGGTATTTATAGTGTGGACTATCTACGCTATAGCATAAATCTATTAAAAAGTGTCCACACATTGGGTTTCAGTTATGGGTATATTCTGAAGGAGCAGACTTTGAACTGTAATTAAAATAATGTGTAACTCATTTCAAATTGACTCTCCGAACCTATCTAAATATTGGGTATTTTAAACACACCCTCTTGGAAACTGTGTATACTGAGAAAAGAGGCTTTGAAGTATTGGCTGCAGATTCAAGCGCTTTAAAGGGATGGTATGATAGTACTGGTCGAGAGTAGAATTCAGATTTTAACTTTTTGCAAGATAATTAAAAACCACTTTATAAAATGTTAAAGAGCATTTAATTCTGAGAGTAATTTATAGTTTATTTGATGAAAATTGCCTTTAAAATGGCTGAGATAATAAAGTAAAACAAAGCGATCCTCTGCAGAGTAATAAAAGATCGGTCAGACATCTTATTAGGATCGTTCTGTTTTTGAATGTCTCATCTATTTCATAACCAATTTTCATCAAATAAATTTTGAATTCGTCTAGTATAGGAATTATATGTATTTTCATTAAAAAAAGGTCATCATCAAAAAACGTTGCAAACCCAAGGCCCCATCTCAACCGAAACTATGATCCCTTTAAGTCTTACCAAGGCGTGCACTGTGAAATGAATGGACAAAAAAAAGCAAAGAAAAAAAAAACAGGATGTAAAACTCCTTTGCAACAACAATGAAAGAATTATCAGGTTAAGCTGAAATTCACCATGCTCTATTTAGACATTCTATCCAAGACTAATATCAATATTTTCAAAGCAGTAGCATTATCCTTTCAAAGGTTATTACAGTTTAAAGTGTAGTGCGTGTCAAGGGTTTCAAAGAAATGAAAAGGAGCCTCTACCACATACGTTTTAAATCACACTATTCTACTTAAGAATGTTCCAGAAAAACGTAATTTCACGTTCGTTTTATTATCCAACACCTTAGAATAATATAGAAGAACTACTCTTTCAGAAAATATGAAATAGTCAAGATATACCTCTAGGTTGGCCCGTTTCATCTATTTTGAGTTCTCAACAAAACCAGGGCGTGCAACTTTTTGTTTGTTTTGTTATGCACGGTTAATTATATTTAATGAATACTATAATCTTCCCAATCACTTTCATTGTGTCGTCATTCAATTTCATATCAGAAGCATTCATTTTAATCAGATAAGCCCATGCATCAAAATAGTTATCCATCATTCAGAATAGTTTTTCGCCGTTCAAATTCAGAGCCGGCACTGCGTTTTTAAAGACACAGTGGGGCAGTTTACATTTGTTGCCACTTCCGGGGTTAATCAGCAAACAAAAAGTGGCCTATGTATTTCCATGTTTTATGCAAAAAAAAAAAAAAGTATGCTCGGGAGGGGGAAGCCCAGCCCTCCGAGCCACCCCCCCCCCCCACCCCCACCCCCTGGTTGCGCCGGCCCTGAAATTGACTAATGTGGCAACCGATTTCGTATTCGCCCATTACTATTGACCATTGATTGCGCATACATTTTTCAGCAATAGTTAATCAACTTCGTCTCAACCTGTCGCCAGCTCATTCCAAATATCCACAGTGGCATTTAGGCAAACAGGCTCACAATACACGAGCATTGAAATGAAATTGATGAAGTGTTTATCAAAAAAAGTACCTAACTTGTACTGCATTTCAAATTGAATGTTAACATGGTTAAGGACGGGTAAAGTCCATTATGAGGATCACCTGTAAACGATGAAAGTGAATGTGTCAAATGAAGATCACCAAAACATTATCATAGGCGCGGTCAGACTGGCAAAAGATCGCGAAGTTTAAGATCGCGATCTTTAAGATCTCGAAGTTTTGCCAGTGTGACCGCAAACTTCCCGCGAAACTTCTCGCGAAACTTCTCGATCTGTTTGCGGGCGTTGTCTCCGAAGCGCGAGGCCATTGTCATGTTCAGATGTGCATTGTTACATCACAATCACTAGCCATCGGACGGCCCACTCTTTCTTGCGCGCGTACGAATGGACCAAACTTCGCGATCTTAAACTTCTCGATCTTTTGCCAGTCTGACCGCGCCTCATGATCGTCATAATGAAAATAGGGCCTAAAGATGCAAATCAAAGATTACAAAAACAATGTGAAGGATTTATATTGAGGTTCATATAATGTTGAGCAAAAGAAAGCAGTTCAAATGCACACACACTCACACACACAAAATCGAACATTAAAAGCAAATGTAACATTCGATTATTACATGGAAAAAATAACTCTTACTTATTAATGTGTATTACGAAATTAATGCTCATGAAAATTGATTGCTAAAAAACGAAATTTAAAGTGCTTTGAAGTTTTTTACCCAGCCCGTCGCACTAATTTGAATGCACGAATTTAGAAATTAATACCTAAATTAATGCCTATATACGAACTTGAATGCTTATATTCGACTTTAAACTCCTGACCATTGATATGGGTGCCTAAAACGAATTTGACAGCACCAAACACGAAATTGTTTTAACCAAAGTCACTCCACAGCTTCAAACATACGAATTTGAATGCACATAAAATGAAAATGGCCGACAATATTACGAAATTGGCCGGTAAATCTATTCTATACACGTACTTGACCAAGTGGTTAGGCATGACGCGAAATAATAAATATTGAAACTTTTGTTGATCGTCTCAAGTAAACGTATTTATATACGTATGTATAGAATTATAAAGTCTGAATAAAGTGCAGGATGATAGAACAGAAGGTATACTGATCGGTATTTTGTCGTTGTTGTTGTTTTAAATAGTTCTAATTACAGCTTTCTGTAGTGCTGAATCATATTCGAATTAAATACTATGGATGCGAAAGACATGTGTGTGCATCCTTTCCAACTCCATTCTCACTCGCATAACACGTTGTTTCATGTTTTCATACATGTAAGTTAAACAATGATTCCTCTTAATTCTTCTTTATCCTAGGCCCTGCGTGTCAGCTGAAAGGATGTCAAAAGCGGTACCAACTATATTACACTAAAGATTGCTATTCTGCAAAGCTTCGTAGAATACAAACCACAAGAAAGATTGCAATCAAATTTACTAATTTGGTGGGCCATTTAAAGTGACAAAGGACGGGAAACATTATTTATACCTCTTTTTTCTGGGGGGGGGGGAGTGGTGGGTACAGGAAAGGTACGTATCACGATGTGAGTTTGTGTGTATGTTAGCTTTTCCACAAACACTTTTCTGCCAAATGACAATTGAATACCCGTTATCAATAGTTTCTTTTCTCTCTTTTTTTTTTGGGGGGGGGGGGGCGAACACTACAATGTGTGTGGAAGAATAACTCTTCAAAGAACATTTCATGGTTAAATGACCATTGAATGATTGTAAATTGGACGTTTGTTTGCTAAATTTTCATGATTATTTCCGTCAATTGCACAATATGCATAATTAATATATATATATATATATATATATATATATATATATATATATACATACATACATACATATATATATATATACATACATACATATATATATATATATATATATCATATATGACATGTTTATGACAAAACAAAAAGCAACTCAAAAATCTCAATTCTTGTTAATTTGAGATATTTGATTAAAGCTAAACAAGAAGATAATAAGAAAATGTGGGTTTTTTTTATCATAACTTAAACAATATTCCTTATCTTACAAGTGAGGTACGGTAATACATACTGACTACGAACTTACTATAAAATGCTTTAAAATGGTGCTTAACCTGTTTGTGATTAAACTCGTCATAGTTTTATCTACAAGAACAGTATAGGTGTCTTTATCAGAGAGTTATGATCAGTATTGAAAGTCAGCATCAAGAGAGCATAAGTCTGGGAAGGGTGAAGGGTGTGGGAGAGTGTTTTCCCATCCAATAGCAGGGGCTTTCGCAATATCTGTCTATTCTTTGCAGTGGCCACAAATGAACTTGTTTTGCATGAAGTTCTTTTTCAAAACAGAGATGAGACATGCCCATGTATGTTCAGTAACCAAGTGATATCACGCTGCACACCAACCACACAAATTTTGTACTGCTATGTCACTGTTTGCATACATCTTTTCTGAAGCAGAAACATCAAGGAAAGACACATCTAACAGATTCATTCAGTCCGCAGTTTATTTATATACATGAAATCACACTAACACCTGAGGACGGATGGTGTTGATACATGTTTTAAACATTATATTCCTACACCTCAGCGCTTGGACACAGTGTATTTTAACAATTTTATGTCCATATGTGTGAAATATTTTGGACAACATGGAGCAGAATGAAAATTTACAGGGTGTCCTGAAAGGCACATTGACTTATAAGTTTATCTGCAAGATCATTACATTGATACCACAGTCAGGAACAATATAACGTAGACATACAAACACAAATTTAAGTTGAGTCCGTCTTTTTGATTACCTGTATAATTATAGCAACCATGCTTAGCAAATATCGAACCACTGTAGAAAATCATGCACATGGATAATAATTTGGTAATAGTAATCTCCAAGACATTGTACAGTGATTCATGGGAGTGGGCCCCTCCCCTTCCCCCTCCCCCCCCCCCCCCCCCAATCCACTAAAATAACAAAATGAAGGGGAAGACTGAAACTCCGCTGTAGAATCTATAATGCATGATTGATACTTACTTTTCTACCTTACTGTAAAACCATACATTGTGATGATACACTTTCTGGGCAAAAGTATTGCAGGTAGTTTGTTTGTGACACTGTGATTATGTGGTATGGGAAAAGAACAAACACATGCTTTTCATTTAATTTCTTTTTAATCTCTGTTTAGAAACATATCTTGAAATAACGGTGAGATCTTTTCAAGTTAATTGATTCTCCCCATGACAAGTGAGATGGCTGCAAGCAACATTGCGTGAATCAGCCATACATTTATAGCTGAAAATACTGGCCCTACATACAAACAATATGTACAGTATCTAGCAATGTTGGTCACATTGGCCCAGCAAATTTGCTTGTGGGAGCTCCAGTCCAAATCCATCGCGATCTCTAAAACATTTTTACAAGACTTCTGTGGTTATATATCTACATGGAAAGCAGTGCAAATAGAAAATCTATGCGACTAAGATGGCAGGATGTCTCTACTTCTTCTTTTTACCTTTCTTCTTTCCCGAACCCTTCTTTCCTTTCTTCCCCTTCTTCTTCTTCTTCTTGCTGTACGGCCCGAGCTGCTTCCGGACCATAACGCCTCGCCACCACGACTGGAGCTGTGATTTAAACAAAGGAGAAATACAGTGTATAGCCTTTAGGTATGAGTTAAAAAAACAAAACATCATGGCTGAGAAAAAAAAAAGTTTAGAAGAAGGAAATATGGATAATCTTGAACTTGCTGCGAAAGGGGAATTTGTTTGAAACAGTACTACGTGAGAGATTACCAGAGTAAAGAACAGGAAATGATATCCAGCAGAGTTTCTTCTACAATTCATGATATCCTTTTCTGCTACACTTTAAAAATACAAAGACCCATCCGTATCAAGATATGACTCACATCCCATCTTCTGAGCCTGTAACATAGCGACAAAGACATGTTGAAAGAAAACATTTGCCTTCATTACTTGAGAGTAGGAGTTGTCATATATGTAACTATGACAAAATAACAACCTATCAGTCACATATACATGAATTTGTCATATTTGTCATAGAGAAACTAAAAAATCACCCAACCCATGTTTGTATTTCCATAAAAAACAAGGAAAAGTAGAAATTACGCGGTGCGTAATATATGTCCCCGCCGGAAGTAGCATTTTGTAGCAAAATGTGCAATATAGGTAAAAAATCAAGGTCAAAGGTCAAAGAAGGCAAAGGTCAAAATTCTGTGTCAAAGTTTTGAAGCCCTCACCTAGTGCCATCACATAAAGCAAACGGAATCGAAATCGGGTTAGCAATGGCGAAGGAGTAGCATTTTGTAGCAAAATGTACAATATATGTCAAAAATCAAGGTCAAAGGTCAAAGAAGGCAAAGGTCAAAATTCTGTGTAGAAGTTTTGAAGCCCTCACCTAGTGCCATCACATAAAGCAAACAGAATCGAAATCGGGTTAGAAATGGCGAAGGAGTAGCATTTTGTAGCAAAATGTACAATATAGGTCAAAAATCAAGGTCAAAGGTCAAAGAAGTCAAAGGTCAAAATTCTGTGTAGAAGTTTTGAAGCCCTTACCTAGTGCCATCACATAAAGCAAACAGAATTGAAATCGGGTTAGAAATGGCGAAGGAGTAGCATTTTGTAGCAAAATGTACAATATAGGTCAAAGGTCAAGGTCAAAGGTCACAACTGAAATTCTGTGTAGAAGTTTCAAAGCTCCCATGTAGTGCTATCATATAAAGGAAACAGAATCAAAATTGGCTCATAAATGACAGAGAAGTAGCAAATTTAACATTTTGATCACACACGGACGCACACACGGACGGACGGACGCACGGACACACACACGTACGGAGCCCGTTTCATAGTCCCCTGCTCGAACTCGTTCGGCGGGGACAAACAACAGAGTTGCCGGCAGTTAAGGAAGTGGGTTTTTTTTTTTCCTACATTGTTTCGTTCATTGACACTGCAAAACCAGGAGGGTGTGATCCACATTTGACACAAGCTACTTTTATGTAAAAAAGTGCAAATAAGACTATGCAAAATCCCCTGACTAAGATAATACGAGACAGCTTTCACTATCTCTTTTTGCTCTTGAAATATGTCATGCATAGATGTCTAGACAGGATGACGTATAACAAGCAGGCATTACAAAATAGATACTGAAGGGATATCCATGCTGAGAACCCATCATGAGTCATCAGAGAAGAGACAAAGAACCTTTAACATATCTATTCATGTGGTTGAGTGTAGATCTAGTCAGTGTACAAAAGCAGGAATGTTTCCATGGTTGTTAAAATTCCTGTTTTTCTGTGGGACCACCAAATAATGCTACTTGTATTTCGTATCCGTTGCCAGCGTCTCTTCTTAAACAACTCAGAAAAAAATCTTCACTCTTTCTAATCCTTTCAGATACATTAACATCTTTGATTGGCCATAAAAGAAGGTTTTATAAGTCAAAAATGTGGGCTCTATCGTCCACACTCTCAGGGCACTTTGGGGGTTTAAAAGCAAGATATGGCATTAAAACTAGAAAAACATTAACATGCAAATATTTGGTAGGTTCAAGAGATCAAGGAAGCAATCTGTCAAAGACAGGTACTACATTGTATTTATCAGTTTGAACATCTATAAATCATCATCATTGTAAACATACGCTAAAATACATCGAAGTAAAACCCCTGAACATAGAGACTACATACTCAACTACAAGACATTAAAGTTTCAAGAAGTACTTGTCTCAGAGTACAAGCAAAGTTTGAGTAGTCTTAAACATCACCAATGGTAAAAAATTTTGATTTTACACAAATGCAAAGGAGTCAGAGAATGATTTGAATACAAAGCGATTGTCAAGCATGCCGACAAAGACAATACGATCGCATAACAGAAACTACTTAGGGACAATATGACAGATCATATATCACTGCTGCAAAACTATGATTATATTTCAGACAGGAAACTCCTTCTTCAGGAATGGAAAAAAAAAAAAACCTAAATCAGAGTCCCATTTCAGGAAACATGTTATCAGTAGGTAGCAACTGCCAAATTTCTATGACAAATTTGCTGTTAGGCAATCAGATGCAAAGGATTTCAGTAGCTTATAACAACTATTGTAACTAGCTATTGATAACAAGTTTTATGAAACATGGCCCTGATCATTTGATTTCACGTAGTGAGAGTTGACACTGTTTGCTTGGAAGAAGGAATTTGTCTCACCATGATGCAGGACTTCAACTCCTCCTGCTCCTGCTCAGCCTTCCTCCTCGCTTTCTCCTTCTCTATCCTGTCCTCCACACACACCTGCTCATACTCCACATACTGCAGTGTGACAAGTAAAGAATAAACATAAACATAAACAGTTATACACAGAAAACATTTTCCGGGAACACTCTGAAAGTTAGCATTCTTTCAGAGGAATGAAACCCACATCATGTACAGAAAACGATATGAAGAAAATTGAAGAGAATTTCACAAAATTTACTTTTTATGGAAACAGCGCAATCTCTCAACTTGTTACTGACATATGTTAAGGGTAATGTCATATTCCCCCTGCTTTCTGAAAGAATATGTCAAGTGTTGTTTAATCATGATAGAAAAGTGAAAACATGTTGAATTTTCTTTATATTTCCTTTATATTGTTTTTCATACATGACATCATATAGTGTTGTAATCTTCTCATCCAGCAAAGGCTGCACAATGAAACTTTAAAAAATCATAACTTTTTAACAGATTCTCAGACTTTCATCAAACTTCACTGATGTGTTCTACTAATATTGCTGCATTTTCTCAATTCACATATATTTTGGATTTCATTCTTCTTGAAATCCACAAAAAAATACTGTCATGGGATTAAAAAAAAAATGTGCTGAATTTTGATAAGCTCAATATGATAACTCTGTGGGCAAACACACAAACAAAACTCAGGTTTCTCACAGATATAAAGTAATGTGGTATGTTATGTAGCTCCTACAACCCTACAATTAAGAGTGGGGGGGGGGAACCCAACCAAACAAACAAACATCATACAGTTGCACTATCGTTATATCGAACACAGTTATAACAAAATTCCGGTTACAGCAAGGTCAAAATTAAGGCCCAACAGTATCCGCTCTATGTTTCTTATTGTTTATTTGTGCGGTTATAAATATAATTTTCAATACAATGACAGAAACCTACTGGTCCCGATAATTTTGCTATATCAGGAGTCCACTGTATATGCAGCAGATTTCCAAAACCCCTAACGGCAATTTTTACAACTCCTGGATAGCTCTCTGTAAGACATT
Organism: Diadema setosum; assembly: GCF_964275005.1. NCBI lineage: Eukaryota > Metazoa > Echinodermata > Echinoidea > Diadematoida > Diadematidae > Diadema > Diadema setosum. The sequence continues at coordinate 10,837,888 of NC_092705.1, read as the reverse complement.
GGTGGGAAAAAAATAAATAAATCAAAAGCGTGAAATCTACAGCATGCGTTCTCACCAACTTGGTCAGTTCCTGCAGCCTGGAGAGGTCATTGGCCTTGGATGCCTTGAGGACCTCCAGTTCGTGAGTCTTGGCCTCCACATCCTTGTCGTATTTCTCCATCCAGTACTCCACTTTCTCCTCCATCTCCTGATAGTAGGGAAGGCAAAAATGAAATGAGGTAAGCTCTGCGCTTGAGTGAAGATTGCTTTGCTAAAAGCCAGAAAGACGGTCCTTAATTTTTTCTCCCACAAATTCATCCCGTGATCACAACATCACCATCACGTCATCACAACAGCCAAAGTTGCAGTCGATTATCAGGTACAATGTAGGTAGAAGGAAGAATCTAGTCCCCTTCACTTTAGATATATGTGCCTTTCATTACGAGTTAAAACTACAAATTTTGTGTGGCCGAATATTTGGCTAACATTAATATGTGAGGGGCTAATGTTAACATGCGAGTGGCCAAATCTTCCCATATTCAAATTTCACAAAGCAAACTTAGTCAATGCTGCATTGACCACCATACTGTACAATTTTGATGCCCTCGCTCTGTTCTATTCATGCATATGCTTCTGGTTTCACATGCAAGGTGACTAGTAAATCCTGTTTTTTAAGCCAAAGCAGATTTTGGGGTGTATGTTGGTGAGCCAGGGTCTTAAAATGAACGATGTTCATCGACAAGGCCAAAGTGTAACAGCTGGAGTTTATCTAACATTTTTTTTCCTTAGTATTTGCATGTGAAATTCTGTGATTTTGGTCATAAAGAAATTAAATTCAAATGACTGTGGTGACTGCTGGAGGATTATAAGGACTACCCGGTCATTAATTTGTTATTCATGGTCAGCTGTCTAAACTGAACACTGGCTTGCTAAACTGGGATCCGGGATTGAAATGGAATGATACACATGTGTACACATGCAGATTTTATACACATAAACATCTATGCAGTAGCTTCGTTTTGCAAACTGTATTTTCATTTCCTGTCCAAACAATAGAACACAAAGGGGAAGTGTGTGCCTTTAATATACAACATATAAATGCTCGGTTAACAACACCATGCAGCAAGTTCATGACAAAACAAGTTTCTAAACTGCTCAAACACAGAGAAAACACAGAAATATTAAAACAGAGGACATGCTTTTATTTGGTTGTCTAAGAAATTATGCATTGTGTAAAAAGATGTACATCTAACAAAAAACAAAAAACAAAAAAAAAGACAGAAGGAATTGAATGCAAATCTCTCACTGATTTTGTTAAAGAATTCAAACAAAGTCTTATGTCAGAACAGTACTTGCCAAAGAGAGTCTTTCCCTTGCAAACTTTTATGTGAGCAAATTGACATTTCATTGCTGGAGCAAACTTACCGTTTGATGACGCTTGAGGTATGTTTCAATCTCTGTATTCACCCTCTGCTCCTCGTCAATCTTTTGCTTCAGCAGCTATGTGGAAATGAGAAAATACACAGTGTGTGGTAATTTTTGATAAACTGTTAACAATTAAAATTCTGAAATGTTTGTGCTGCGGCAATTTTTAGCTTTTGTTTTTTGTCTCATATACAATGTATAAGGCCAACTTACTTGCGCATCTACGTTTGGCAGTTTAAACCAATAACTGGATATAAGATAGAAGTGACAGATGTCAACTTCCAGGGATCTACATCTTCTCTGCAGCCTGGTATCCTAGCAACCAGAGGACACTGTTTCTCACCTCAATCTCGTCCTTCATCTCCTTCTCTGTGAGGGAGCATCTCTTCTGCGTCTGACCCATGGCTACCTCCGCATCCTTCTGGACATATTTGCCCTCCATGCTTGTCTTGGTCTTCATCTCTTGCAGCTGATCTGTTTTTAAAGTTTTGGTAGAATAGTGGAGGACGCAGAGATCAAAATCAATGTCTTCCTACTCCCTTGCGACGAAGTTTCAATTATCATTGTAGGGTATCTGCTATATACTGCGAATATTTTGCGAGGTTTTTACTTTCGTGAATTTCATTAGTCAGGTGATGTTAGTAAATTTAAAAACATGTGAAAATATTAACTATAATCCTGACATGAATGTGACATGTAAGCATACATTTCTCCCGAAAGTATGTTACTCCACAATCGATTTAACCACTCGCAAAATTATCGGGAAGTCCCAATTCGCTAAATATTAGACTTGCTAAATATATGCAGTATACAGTATTAGATAGGACTCCCTACAGTCCAATGACCTTGGCTCATTGCCTCTGGTCAATATTTAACATTTCATGCTGTTTCACTTTATTTCCACATCTGATTCAAATACCACATCTGATCTGAACAGTACATGTAGGCCTACACAAAAGCTAGAAACATTACACCCCCCCCCCCCACCACTTAAACATTTTGAGAAAAGACATAACATAAAAACAGTTATCTGTACTGCAACTGATTGACAAATTGCCCTACATCGACGTAAATAAGCATCGACGTATTAAAAAAATAAGCACTGAATTGACCGGTGTTTTAGTAGCAGCCATGATAAAAATTCATGGGCGAACATACTCGAGTATGTCGAGTAAAATCATGGGCGTACATACCCGAGTATGTACACTCATGATTTTTTATCATGGTTGCTACTAAAACACTGATCAATTCAGTGCTTATTTACGGTGATGTAGGGCAATTTGTCAATCAAAACATCTCGACGGAAGAATTTCATGAATTTGAATAAATACAGTTCTCTCAGCATGACGGGGATCAACACAGACTATTGTTCTTTCGAAGAAAGATCCCCAAATTTACAGTTAAAGATAATTACATCTAAAGCAACACATACACTAGTAAAGAAAGGACAAAAATAAGGAAAGGACAAAAATAAGTGTGGTTAAGTGTAGTGGGCTCCACATTCATGAATTTATGTACTACAAAGAGTTTATAGCTTCTTCAGAATATTAAGAGTCTATCAGAATATTTCTATCACTTCTGGCATGTCATCTCACAACACTGGACCCATGTACTGGTACATGTATTTGAAAGTGTCTTCAAGACCAGTGCAATATCTCAAGTTGGAAATATAAAATTCATTCTTTCATTATATGGAAATTAGAATTGTAATATTTCTCATTTTGAGTAAAGGACCCAAATCATTCAAAGCCTAATTGTTTGAGTGACGAAAATACACGTCACACATTAAAAGCTGACTAAAATTCGCTTCAAATTTGCTTCAAATAGATATGTAAATCCCAATACATTCTGAACTATTTTTGCCAGTTATAAAAAAACCTACATGTAAAAAACACTCAACACAGTAAACCATGCTGACACAGAAACATGGGACCAGGAAGTATGATGCATGCATCCCTTTTACTTCTCAGAATGATGATGTTTGTTGCAAGTCAGAGAAAAAAAAAAATTTACTTTTCATCTTTTGATTTGCCTAACCTCCCACGCACTTATGATTTAAACCATATTCTTTGGTACTGAAGTGTAACATATGTAACCCAGTATCTATCTTTAGCTACTGTTCTTTCAACTTTACAGGTTTCACTTTTGAATCATTAAGTCAATAATTTACCGGACAGAAGGAACTGTTTAACCATTCTGCACCTAAACAGCTACAGCACTCTCTTCATGCAAAGCTCTAACTGTGTATATCTCTGTGTGTGTGTGTGTGTGTGTGTGTGTGTGTGTGTGTGTGTGTGTGTGAGATGTGATGTTTGGAAATGTGCTTAATATCTCATAATCATCCTAATATCATCCTTACTGCTTTTTTAATCCTTCAAGGACAATGTGAAACAAAAACTACTTCAATGTTGCAAGAAATCTGCAGGTGTTAAAGGGTTAATATCTATCACATCTATAGTAAAACAGAAGTGCATCAGTTAGCCCATTCCCTTCACTGAGGAAAGATGGCATTTGCTGCTAATACTGTGTTTGTTTTTACAAAGGCATTAATAACATTAAATATGTCGGAAGGTGGTAATATTTTATTCAAAGTATGGACTTCTGTTCTATTTGCTCGATGACCAATTCAGGGGTGATAAAAAGAAACAAAACAAAGCTCAACTGACGTACAGTAAAAACCATACAATGTATTTTGATTTTAACAAGGGGAAACTGCACACACTAAGAGTGCTACATAGGACCCCAATAGAAAATCATATCATATCTGATGAAGAAAAAGCACAGTACATATCATAAAACAAACTATTTGGCATCATCTCTGCCAAGATCCATCCCCCCCCCCCCTCCATTTAAAAACAAAGTGCGGGTCACACTAAGGTCTATAGGGAAAACACTCACACATTCATACTCATATCATTCATGGACATACATGTATGTCATACACACACTTACATACTTTGTATGAAAACACACTTTCTTCTCACATTCAACTTGCAGGAAATTTCTTTCCATCTTATTGCTGACTCCCAGAGCACATACACTAATTACAAGTGACTCCTGTTATAATGACTGAAGTCCTCACGACTGTCAGTTTTCTTTCACTATACCAAAATTTCATTGTAGCCGAACAAACGAAATACATAATGGAAACACACAAACCATGTGTATATCGTATCTTGTTTATTGTACATTCATCATACGTGGAAATGCGATGAAAGATGTACTGCTATCTCATTAATTTCGTTTAAATTTCACATTTAAGAGAGAGCATAAAGTTGTTCATATTTCCATATTCAGAGAGCGCAAAACGGGCCCAAAATTGATAACGCAGTACAAAAGTTGATGAAAGAGAGTGCAGGACAAACCTGAATTTCAGTGATCACAAATTTGAAAGGTAAGTGAATCAGGAAGCTATTTGATGTTCACCTGCAATTTCCAATCTCATGATTGTGTAATTGTATAGCATTTCAAGTTTGAGTGCATGTGGTTTCAGGGTTCCCAGCATTTGAAGAAAACAAAATTCCCTGATTTTTCCCTGATGAAGTCTCAATATTCCATGATAATTACTTCAACTCATTTCCAGTTTCACATATTTTCTATGCTGTTGCAGTGAACTATCTGCAGTATATAGCACTGGTCATCCAATGGTGTTATTTTGACCTGACTACTTTCGATTTTTGGACCAATCAAAATTCCCTGACTTTTCCCTGACTGGAAAAAAGTAAAATAATTTTCCTTGATTTCCCTGATGGGCTGGGAACCGTGGGTTTTGAAGCATTCCAGACACATCTCCACGCAAAATCTAGTGAGAGCTTTACTGTACAGACTGTGCAATTTACGATTTCATGGTTCATTTCTTCTCACGCCCTGCCTCACTCCATATGAACCAATCATAGCAAAGCATTCAAGACTGTACCTTCACTTAAACTTTAGTGAGAATGTATCCTTCCTTCACACTCCCCGTTTCACTTTACATGAACCAATCATAGCAAAGCATTCAAGACACACCTCCACTCGAACGGAAGTGAAAATTTTACTGCACAGACTGTGTAGTTATAGGACTCCGTGGGTCTTTCCTTCTCTGTCCGCGCCTCACTTCAAATGAACCAATCGTATCACAGCATTCGAGAAACACCTCCACTTCACTGCACGCACTGCATGCATTGCACACTCCATATATGGTGTAGTACACACTTGCATTACGTGACATTAATTATTACAAGTTCTTCATGGAAAGGGTGTGTGGCACAAGGAAGCAAATTGAGCGAGTTCAATTTTAAACACACTTCAATGTAAAATGCTGGCCCATGACACATACTCTATAAATGTTTGCTCTGTTATGTAACTTTGTAATCAATTGGCATTTCATTATTATGGAGAACAGTTATTGTGTTTTTCTTTATAAATGGTGCTTTGGAATCATTTTGTTGTAATGAGAATTTCACTAAAGCTGTTGTCCTTTGTTGTATGGGAATTTTGCACCATAGGGTTTGTTTGAGCGCTCTAAAGCGAACTAAAATGAACTGAACCACAGCATACTGTGCTGTACTGTCCCAGATTTGGAGCGTTTGAGCACTCTGTTTAGAAAGCGTACCTCATGTTTTATTAGGGAGCTTTAGATTTTTCGCGACAGGGACGTTCAGAGGAAAAAAAAAAAACATGTTCTGAGCATGCACGTCAAGTCGATCTATTTTCAGCTTGCATCGTCTAAGTTTTTCACTACGCGTGCGTTCTGGGCTATTTTTACGTCCGCACAATTTGTAACGTACGGAGCTACTTGATGCACCGATCATATGGGGGCGCCATTTTATTTTTTATACGTTGCGTCCCAGCGTAATCTAAAGCTACTTTTTAGCATGACGCAAGGGAGAGGAGAACGTCCAATGCATTCGTCGTCTCAAACGTCCGCGCGTCACAATCTAAAGCTCCCTGTTTTTAGAGGGGGTCACACATTTTGTGGCAAGAGGGTCATTCACCTGACATGCTTGAACTACTTACATTGTACAGCTGCCCTGAACAAAGAGAATGGACTCTCTGCATTATGACGTATGTGCATCTTATGCACATTCCCACATTCAAAATTTTGGTACGCTTTTGGGATGCTTTTGGTACCCTTTTGGAGCACATTGGGAAGTGGTCCACTTTTGGCTCGGTACAGTTTGGTGCAGTACACTTTAGGAGCGTTTAAGTGCTCCTCTGGCGGGGGTACAGTACACTTTAGGTGAGCGCTCGAATGCACCCGTAAACTTTGATAACAATTTGGGGACCTGAATTCTCACTTTTGTTTCAACAAAATTTTGTTGTGAGCGTATTTGTTGCAATAGGAGTTATTTAATTCTGTGTGTATATCATCCCTGATAGAGACACATAAAGACAATACCTTTGAGATGGGCGATCATCTGGTTCCTCTGTTGAGTCTCCTCTTCTCTCTCGATGCGCACTGTCGCGATCTGCTTCTGCAGGGACTTGATCTCCTTGCGCCCTTCCTCTTCTCTGAGTTGTGAAAAGAGAGTTGGTGTTAATTATCTTCAGGGCCTTACTACTTTTCCTAACATTCTGCTGTTAAACTGTTTACTGCAAAAATAGTGAATATCTGTGTTCAAATGTTTTGTGTATTTACGTGCTCTCACATGCAGAAAAGTGCATTAACACAAAAAAGGTCACTCATAAGTCAAAATAACAAACTGTGAGTTAAGGCAATAAAATCTTTGTGAAATTTGGCTCAGAAAAAATAGTTTTTGGTCTTATGTTTCGCTTCCGAAGCCCACATACTTAATGATAATGACTGGGTTAATATTCTGTAGAAGAATTCCCAGGGAAAACGGGAAAATACCCCTTATGGGGCATAGCAGAGTAAAAAGGGATGGGGATTATTCATACACACATTCATACATACACTGTAGGCACCTACATATAATGAGACACACATACACAAACATACACACACATGCAGCTGTACATTGACAAGTGACATTTATATCATTTGATAGACAAATCATTTCTTTACTAGACCATAAATTTTTGTGTTAATTTATGTATTCCTATACTCCTCTCTCTGTCCAAAACGAAAAATTACTCGTTACAGATATATGACATTTTAGTAATCTTAAAATTAAAAGCAGATTTAAAGGTAGATTTAAAGTTACCATGCCAGGTCACACACTTATAACCATAGATCATGATTGTGAGCAGTGCCTTACTTGAGGATGGTGTTCTGAAGTTCCGCCTTCTTCTCCTTCTCCATGGATACGGCCTGAATGATGGCCATGAACGTCTTCTCCTTCAACATCTCCTCCAGTGTGTCGCTGAGGACGTCTTGCAGAAATTGTCTGTAGGGGGGAGTTGTGTGGACAACCAGTTATCTGATATGTATCTCATCCTGAGTTACTTGCAAAAGATTCCACTTGATATCATATTTTATCTTTCTGAACATCTCCTCTTCCTCTTCCAGCTCAACCATTCATTACATGTAGTTTTTCATTCAAGTCAAGCTGTTTAAGTGTAGCAACTAACACTTTCAATCTTAAGCACACAAATCAAACATACTGTATTCACTATATTTTTGAAGAATATTGCAATGTATCACATACTATTCATTCACTGTATCTTGGAATAGGGAAGGATTCATTACCGTACCCAAAGTTTATTTGGATTACACTACACTTGGAGCAAACCATTTTTTTTTTTGCCCGTTTCATTTTCCACAAATATTTTGTCTTTTTGCCCGTTTCATTTTCCACAAATATTTTGTCATTGATAACCATAGAAAAAGGCTAGCTTAGTGTTATCTTCACACATACACAGTGTTTTTTTTTTTTTTTCCTCTTGTAGATAGCTGTACTCTTTTAGAATATCACAAAAGATATACACTTGCTCTGGAATTTAACAAACTATCCATGTCATCATCGAGCTACAAAAAAAAAGCATACAAATTATGCTCTGTGAGCATTAGGCACAATGCACACTCCTCTGTTGAGAATGAGAGGGGCGTTAAGTTGTCTTGAACACTATGGGTTTAGTGGCAACTTAACGCCCTTATCATTTTCAACAGACAACATGTTACTGCCCAAATCTCCATAACTGGAATGACTTATGTTGTACATGATGGTAGCAAGCAAAATAGGTGAAGAAAAGCAGTTATCTTGCTCCCCTGTTCTCTTCTTAAAATCTTTCTGTGTACATGTAAGTCATCTGGGTATTTTGAGGCACACCACAGAGGAACAACTCAGGCAAATTTTAAATGTGGTATGGCGCTTACATTTTAATGCCATCTCCCTCTTTTCAGAGTATGTGAATGTTTGAATTCACACTGCTCTAAAATGACCATCTTGTTTACATAAGTATATCAGTTCTATTAATTTGTGGTGACATATTCTTTATCTGTTTGCTTCAATACATTGTAGGTGATGCACAGGTTCCTTTGCATGGTAAAGTGTATACATGTAATGCCACACAAGTAGCCATATTTGTAATCACATATTTTTATCAGTGTTGTGCGCCTCAGTAGTGCAGTATGGGTTCATTTGCATGGAATAATGCCAAGCAAAGTGAGCCATATTTCCTAAATTATACAAGTAATAAGAAGTATAATTAGAATTCTATTAGTAATAATGAAGTATAAGTCGAAGAGGTTAGCATTTCCCAGGTGTTTGAGGCAGTGAAGTCACATAATGAAATTCAAAGTAGGTAAAAATTCCAGGCAGTCCCAGTTGGCTATAAATACCCGTGTCAGTGAGCAGTAAGCATCTTTTCAAAGAGAATACGGCTTTAAATAGACAGACCAGCAACACCATGCAGTATTGGGTGCAATGCAGACAATTAGCTCACTGGTCCTTCTCATCATACAGACAAGCAATAAGTAAAGCACAATCATTGCTGTTCCAAAGGCACGGAGCATTCTTATACGTATGGACATCTCAAGTCAAGCAATTAAGCAAAACATCAGTATACAGTATAAGGGCAAACCAGTTTTGACTTCTGTTCAGTGTTGTAAAGGGAGGGTTCAGAACTGAAGAGTAGGCCCTATCGATCAAATGAGATGCTGGGTGGGAACCTCTTCGACTTATACTTCATTATTACTAATAGAATTCTAATTATACTTCTTATTACTTGTATAATTTAGGAATTCTATTACGTAATACTCGTATAAGTCTTCAGAGGTTAGCATGTTCAAAGTTCCGTACAGAAGTCAGTCTAGTGGCATGAGTGAGGGCAAGAGGACAAGAAGGATGATGGACAGTTTTCACAACAAGGTTGAAACTTTGGTCATGACTCCTCATGCATAGAGAATATCTATCGATGGTGACACACATTGTCGCAAACAAGAGAAGAACTCGAGCAAAGTTTGCTTGAGAACCTACTAGTATAAGGTGCAAGGCATAGGTTTTGAGTATGATATCATTTTGATACCTTGCGTGCTTTAACTGGAGCAGGATTAAGCACGATAGCGCAAAGACAAGTTAATCAAATACAATGGACCTCTTGTACCGATTTTCCAATCAAGACATAATCCTAATCATGTTCCTTAATATTCATGTACATTTGAAGGAAGAATTAGACATTAACCAGTTCATATTCGGCATAGTAATATTGCAGCAATAATTAGAGGCAAGTCCATTGCATTTTGGGTTGATATTAGAGTTTAAATTCATCAGTTTGGTGGACCGAATCTCCTAAACGAGTGGCCGAATAATGTGTCGCCATTTTCCAATGCACAACGTAACGTGATTTATGGTCTTGTGTCTTATCTGACTCGTATTATGACATTGTTCTTAACTGAGATACTAATATACAGGTATATACACATACTATCACAATTTACATGTATCTTTCTAACTCAGTAGAACTGAGAATTGTTGAACTAATGTGGAATCAATTGTTAGAAGGTAGAAGGTTCAAAATGTACCAGCGTTCGTCCAGTTAGTTGTGGACAAGATTTCATTATGACCTTTATACTTCATGCGCGAAAGTTTCGAAGTTGCGGCGCTTCTGTAGCTATGAGCTGAGAATGTGATACCACTTTCATATTAGCATCCGTGGATGTCTTACCAGACCAGAGTCTGGGATGAACGCGGGATGACTGTGCTCCCAAATCCTTATGTATATGAGCACGAGGTATATACGTCCTGTGGTACCCTTTCATACTGATCTCGAAGACAGATCAAACTCGGTACATGTTCCCATAGCAACAATACATTCATACCTAATTGTATACCACAGTCAGTACAGTGTACAGGGATGTATACGTACAGCTATTGACAGTATATTAGTTATATTTTAAGTGTTTATACAAGCAGCTGCGAGGGACTGGCTTCCAGCCTCCGCTCCAAGATGCTTGTCGTCACCGATTTGTTGGGATGTTTCGGAGGAATTATGCGTTTGCTTTCTGAACTTGCTCGTTGGAGATGTTCTGTGCATTTAATATACTCATGAAGAGTTGATCGGAACACAGAGTTTAGGGTTGGAGGTAAAAGAAGGCACTTTAATTACCTGGTTAGAGATATACCTTCCATATCTCTAATGTGCAAACGTGGCATCATCTTCCGGTAATGTCATAAGAACTAGATGTCTCAGCATTTGTGTACGTTTTGCCGAAACGAGCTAGGAAAATTGTTTTTGACTCAAGTCACTGAAGGAGTCTATAGTTCATAGGTATCTTGAAACGATAAAAGGTGATTCAAAACAATTGAAACATCCCCAATGTTGTTGTATTTAGGCTTGCGAGGGTCGGAGTTAGATACGCCCTTCATAAGTTCTGACTATAGGGGCTGTTTGCCTATGTCATAGCTCTCGGTTTCAAGTAGTATGGAAGACCGAGCAGGTCTATGAGTTAATCGTGGGGTGGGCTTTGTTGAAAAGCTATGCTATAGGCTTAGATGTTGACAACGTGTTCTGTAGACGGGTTAAAAAGGATCACAAGATTGTTCAGAATACAGACATTGCTACTGTCTTCAAGCACCCTCATTTGTTTTGTTTATTGGTATTGTCTCGCCATGACGATGAGAGGAGCTTTGCAATGTGCTGCGATGTGTCTGCCACTTGTCATCGCTAGCAGAGAGCACCCATGCAGGCGGCTAGTGTGAGCTGGAGGCTCGTCGGTGGGTGAGGGTGTGGGGCAAGAATTTTCTCTAGGAGTAATAGAGGTGGGGCTATTCGCATTTTGAGCGATAATGAGGCCCATGGCTGCCGCCGCCATTGGGGCAGTGAGGATTGCTCAGGTCACCTTGTTCAGTTGAAGCTTGTGGAGGACTGAAAACGTTCTAGGGTAAGGAAAAAGGCATCAAAATTCAGGGCAATAAAACTTGGCTTCCATTTGACATGAGGAGTGTTGCTAATCCATATGTAGAGTTTGTGGATTGTGTGGTGAAAAACATGTAAAATAGTAATTAGTTGTTCATGTCTCTGCGAGACAAGCAGAAAACTTCAGAATTATCTACATCTGTTGAATGTGAAGCTGATATCCAATTGCTAGACACCAATTCCAATGTTGGCCGTGAATTCGTTCGGGTCAGGTATGCTACTAGCTGTAGAAATGTCTGACCGAATTATGAATAAGCACATTTCTTGTACACGAGCCACACAGGGCTTCAAGATCGTTCTGAATTGCAAGAGGTTCACACACATTGCTATGCGGGGAATTCTGTTTGGCACTCCAGACTCTCTGAGCAAAGGAATTGTCATTGTTCAGAATTAACTACTCTCCATACTGGGATGCAAGCATCGCTTGAAATTATCATGCTAATGAAGGTGGAAAGTAATTCTTTGTCTTGCGAGACAGCCACCACCAAAGAATGTTTTGTATCGCATGACTAGATAACGACACCAAACTTCGTGTCGATGTCATCTTCTGCTTTACGCAGAGCATTTATGGATAGTTGATTTATTTTTTCTAGTCCTAAGTGACGAGAATGTAAATTTCTTTGTGGAAGGCATTAGAATCCCGAAATTTGGTTTCGTTGCCATACAAGATTGAATTTCCAAGGGCAGTAACCTTGTCAAGCTTGTTCTGAGGAAAAAACTGAAAATCATTTGCTGGGAATTAATATGAGAACCAAGGAAGGTCTCGACGTGCTTTGGGTTGAAACTGGATTTGTCGAAATCCTTACTGAAACTCTTTAAGGGTGACAAGTTGATCATTGGCTTTGTCAAGACACTCTTCTCTGGTGTGAGAAAGAATATGGATATCATCGAAATAGGTGATTGTTGTAATGCCACTACTCACCGAGGCAAAGACAGGTTTCATAACTTTAAGGGAATTCTGTGGGGTCAAATTAAGGCCAGATGGAAGGCACTGAAGGAATGCAGTGAAAATACTACTTAGTATTTCCATTCGAAAGACTATGCTTGATGAACAAGGTGAACGGATACGGATAAATATGCACCCTTTGGAGGGGCAAAATTAAGGCCGTAATCAAGCGAAACTGTTCCACTCTGAAGTGTTCGTATCTTACAAATTTGTTCAAGTTTTTCAAATTTATGATTGGACTTAGACCGCCGGTCTTTGGTAGCGCTAGAATAGAGTTGATACTCCATGTGAGGAATCTCTCTAATAGCTTGCTTTGCGAGAATGTTCGGAGACAATTCTTCATGGGTTGCCTTTTCCTCCTCGGTAGAATGTACACTTTGTAGAGGAAAAATTTATTGGTATGGGGTTGAAATGAAATTATTGGCTTCATAGCCAAATATTGTGGCCAATATCCAAGGCTCGGGAATTATTTTGACCAGTCATCTTTGAAAAGCTTGAGATTTCCAGCACTGAGCGGTCTTGGACAGTACTCATCCTTTTTTTTTTTTCTTTTTTTCTTTTTTTTTGCTGGCTTGCGTAGAGACATTCATGGCACACGATGTATGCTTATGTGACACTTGTCAATTTTTCTCAGATGTCTTTCTGAACAACTTTCTACCAAGTGGAATCGACTTGCTGCGCAAGTGTTGCTGAGAAGGGTTGAGAAGGAGTTTTAAGATACCTCGATGGTGCATGCTCGGATCATACGATAAGCAAAGCCCGGGAGTGTCAGGCCATCGATGGTGACATGAGTTGTTACAATTCTCGTTGTGCAATTGCATGGATGATTATCCGTGCATGATATGTGAATTTCAGAAAGGATTTATCTATGTGGTAGAAGTCCCTTCACTACATTTTGTTGTAGAAGTTTGGAGCTCACAAGACCCAAGGCCTTGTGAAGGAGGATCGCCCAAATTTTGCTCTCGATTTTTGGTGTGAGAACTGCTTGGGCATTCGATGGCAATTGAGCATTTGCTTCGCGATTTTATAGAGCACTTACTATCTGATATGGGCAGTGTGACTGCCTTCATTAGCAAATCAGCCAATTTTTAAATTTGGCCCAAATGAGATCAGAATTTAAGTTAAAATCAAATTTGGTACCAGGCTTCGAAAGAGTTTGGCTGTAAGGACATGGCATCCGGATCAATTCGGTTGTCAAAATGACCATAACCACAAGTGGTTAGGGCAGAGTCAAGGCCACCCATACAGGGCAACGCAATCAGTTTTGCCAGGAAGGAGGCTGACATGAGAATATCGTCGTCTGTTGAGCTGCCGATGGGGATGGCTAGCTCGCTGAAGTCTTCGATGGGCGGGGCAGCGCCCCTGTCCCCGCGGACATGGCTCGCATGTCCGGACTAATCGCCGGGAGGAGAAGCTCTCCTGCACCAGCTGGCATGGCTCGCATGCCGTTTGTCATTACCACGGTGTGCCGCCGCCCTATCCATGAAGCGGGAGGGTATCTCGGTCTCTCTAGCTGAGCTTCAAGGCGGCCTTCCATGCCCTGATCTCCCCGCGGGGATGGGGGCTGAGAGGTAGCGTCGTCTTCCTGATCACTAGACATTGGAGTTTGAGATGTATAATCACGGAGGTGTCTCACCTCCCTGGTATAATTCACTGCCGTCACACTTGAAAAAGATGCTTACTGCTCACTGACACGGGTATTTATAGCCAACTGGGACTGCCTGGAATTTTTACCTACTTTGAATTTCATTATGTGACTTCACTGCCTCAAACACCTGGGAAATGCTAACCTCTGAAGACTTATACGAGTATTACGTAATAGAATTCAATCTATCTGCCGTTCTACAGGCCTTTCCCTCTACATACCAATGGCAGCTGCAATTAAATGACGGCTGGATGCCCCTTGTCATGATTCCACCACATGATGGCGTCCTTTCACTTGATGAGTGCAAGGTTTGAGAGACCGGCTCTCAAACATTGAAAGGTTTTATAAGTGCTCAAGATTCTTTCGGTGTCTGGTGTCTACAGGCAACTCCTGTTATAATGAAGTCTTCAAGACTGACAGTTTTCTTTTGTTATATCTGGATTTCCTTCCAGCCAAAAAAATGAAGTATATAAAGATTTACATACAAAAAGTGATTTTGGAACCTACATGTAAATATTCACTTGGTTGTCAAACAAGAGTTTCATTATAACTGTGTTTGTTACTACTGGAGAGCACTGTAATGATAAACTATGACACAACAATTTTCACTAAAAACATTCAATGAGGAACATCTTGATTATCCAGTATGTGATTTAAAATGTTTTCACAGAAATGAAATCTAAAATACACAAATGCTTGCTCATCACCCCTGGCCCTAAGTCAACCAAATCTCATACTATGCAGGAATTAAAGTACTTTATATACATATAAGTACTTTATACATACACATACACACACACACACACACACACACACATATATATATATATATATATATATATATATATAAAGTATAAAAAAAAAGTAATGTCGTAGCCTTTTATCTCCATTGAAACTGGTTCTAAAAAAAAACTCAACTGGTTTTTAGCCCTGACAAGTTGTCCTAGCCTCTGACAATTTCAGTAAAATCCTTGCTTTTGATTGGCTAAGTAGCTCTGGTCACTGACTGTTACTATGGTAATTGTCAGACACTGACAACTTGTCAGGGCTGACAACTTTCCTGAAATGGTGCTGTTCCAACCAAAGCTATAACAGAAGACTGAGACATCATCCCTTCATTATTGTATAGTCAGTAAAAAGGAGTTTTTGATAGTTCCATCAAAAAAATACATTGTCATTGTCAAATCTACACAAAGACATTAGAGGTCGTGCTGGTTGCAGAAATACACGTATGTACTATATATAATCGCAAAACAAAATACACTGTATATCTCAGAATGTTAAACATGACATTCATAAGATCATCATGATCATAATCATGATTATCACCTGTCATCCTGCATCTTGTACAGGTTGTCCGCCGTCAGCGGGCTCTGCTTCAGACTTTTCGTAAAAGTCTGGTTAGCGTTCCTCAGACCACCAACAACGCTGCTGATCTGCTGGCTGTTGTCCTGCAGATGGCCCATGTCCCGCTTGGGTCCACCCCGCAGCTCCCCGCGCTGATGGATCAGGTTCTCGTAGGTGGACTCCAAATTGCGCTGACTGTCCAGAATTTGCGATATTTCATCTCCAACCATCTAGGTAAGAATGGCGTGGGTTAATAGTGCCACTTGAAAGGTTGATAGTATCATCACTTGAAAATTACTCGTATTATCGAAAGGAAGGAATCAATTTATACTAATGAGTCAAATCAAGGGACAAATCCATAAGCAATATGGCAAACAAGACACAGACTAATTGGGGTAAGGGTAAGATTCAAATCAAATAACACAGAAAGGATCAGACTTATCTCTGACCAGCTACTACTCTGCATGCTATACATGCACTAAATTTCCCAGTGTTTCTTTCTAGGGGTTTTTTTTTTGTGTGTGTGTCATATTTTGTAATCAACTAATAGTCATGAATATAACAACGCATGAAACATATGTCACCTCTAGTGACACAAATGCACTATATATCGTCCCCTAAGAGGAAACTCACTATTTTTTTTTTCCAGAAAAGGCACAATACTTACATTTCATTCTGTCACTGTGGTTCTCAGCTATAAAGTCAACCTTTCACAAAATTGTCTCACAAGTCCCAATTTGCAAAAATTCACACTTGAAAAATTATAACATAATTATTAAAGAAGCACTTAAATAACAACACACTACAGCACTCTTTTTCTTTGTACTTGTATGGTTTATGTGATGAGCATTAAAATTACTTTTACATGTATATTGTAGAGTTTTCGATTCAAACTTCTTCTCTCTTTTCGATCTTACCTCATTAGCATCACCCTCGAATGTCTGTGGCATTATCTTGCCCAGCACAGCCAGCTGATCCACCGTGTCAGCTAGGACAGCGCTGATGTAAACTGAATCGAGAGCTGTGAGCTCCGACATCTTGGCTGTCTGTCCTTTGCAGCTCAGCAAGAAGGAAAGTTGTTACCGATGTCTTGCCTGCAACTGAAGAACCACAACAAAACTGTTAGCAGCCTCAAAACAAAACAAAACAAAAAACACAAAAATCCTGCTTAGTACATCTTGTTTGACTGATCATAAAGTGCAGAACTTCTACAGGCATTGTAAACTTGATTATATGGGTAGCACCATTCTTAGACTGACATGCTCTGCAATTAAAACATGCAAAAGACAAAACACACAAAACATTTTTGGGCCTCAGCAGCAATCTATATTTGTTATATATCTACAAGTATAACAGCTAGTTAGATAATCAAAGCATCAGGCAAAGTCTTTTTGGCCCCTGTGCGAGCACACAGCTTCTAACACTGCATATTTTGTACATTGTAGGCCTATGCAACCTAAACCCCTGCAGCATGTGGACAGTGGTCTTCACAGTCAAGTCAACTTTCAAAAAATGAGTTACACAAGTCTTAAAAAACAACAACAATTTACATTCAGAATGGCAAAAGTTTAATTTGAATTAAGTGTTACGACCAAAATCACTCTGAGAATGATCGCACAAAAGAAACAATCAACTAATGTTCAGGCGGTTTATTAACAGTGATATTGTGGGTACAGACTCGTATTCGGTTTTCACATCAGTACAATAATGATCAATAGAAACAGTTATAAATCGGTAGTGGAATCAAAGATCGTAGACGAAATAAGATGGCCAACTCTCGGTCGAAAAGTGAAACGCTGGCAGGAGTGCGCCAACTAGCGTTTAGCGGGGATCAGCGGGTGGTGAAGTTTCCAGGTACGGGGTGAGCGCAGCGCAGACGATTGAGCGACGCCGGCGCGCGCCGCACTTTACCGGTACCGATTTCGATATTCATGCGGCGTATGAGACCAAGACAGGGCATAGTGGGAGGGACGATCTTTGATTACAGGAAGAATGAATTTTCAGGAGGGAGGTTCTAACTGTTAGATCTGAAGAATCATGAGTAGATCTAGGAATTGGTGCAGTGCATTAAACTGCACCAATAGCTACGCTAAATCATCAACTGGTTCATCATTATTTCGATTTCCAAAAGACCCAGGAAGGTAAGAAAAGTGTTTCATCATCTACATTAGATGTTTAGTACACGACTATTATTACAAACAACAACGTAACTAGTTAGACCATTCAGACCCATGCAACGATGTTGTTACTAGTACAATACTCATCGACTTATGACGCCGCGACGGGGTTCCGTCCGACACTAACAAAACTGAAATTTTTGTCTTTCGATTTAACAGAAACTATGCACTGAGTAGTGCTGATCATCGTCAATATTGTTCCCCATGATACTGCCTAACATTTGTGCTAAAAAAAAAAAAAAAAAAAAAAAAAAATCAGGACGGGGGTTGTAAGTGTTTACTGTAGGCAGTGTCGCCTAGACTAGGCCTTTAACGTCAGACCCTCGTCTGACGTTACGTCGTTGAGACTGCCGTGTTTGCCGTCTTGCATTCTATTCAATTCAACGTATGCATCGAACTTCACTAACAGTCATATTGAAAATATGAAAACTTCATGTAACCATCCGATTCGATTGAATGAAAACTGTATACTTTCAATGATTAGCTTGTACGGTACATGTATCGTTGTATTGTGTTATAAAGTCATATATAATTAATGTATTGTAGTAATGTAACGTAAGTGAGGGGACTGCAATCTACAAGTTCGCTTTTTAGCAGCCCCTCAATTTTCATTTCCATGAAGTTCTTTTAAGAACCAATGTGTATTATTATGTTCCAATATATGTAATCATGTCAAAGTGTATTACCTGTGTTTGATTGGGAATGAAAATAAAAAAAACTGAAAATGAAAAAACTTCTTACATACAACAAGTACAATACTTCATATCGTGTCGAAATGTAACGTTAAATTTTGAGTAACAAAGTTGCACGTTCGGAATCGGGACCCGTTTGAAATTACACAATACAGAAATACTGTATCGTTAGAGTTTTATAGAAAACTGGGCCTAACGTTAGATCTAGATGAAAGTGAAAGATGTATAGAACACTAACAGTTGTGTATATGAATCTGTGTATTGAAGTTCCTTTTATTTCCAGTCTTTTTATTTTTATGATGAATGCCATGATGACTTTTCCAAATATTTTTCCCCCGTAGATGTGCCAAGTGGGTTCAAAATAGCAGGAGGAAAGACCTGTTGAGAAAGTCACCAACGTATCTCTACTACAACTGTAGACTCTGCTCAAAACATTTTAAAGACAGCCAGATCCTGTCCACAGGCCGACTTGTATGGAATACAGTACCAACTAAATTCGATGTTCCCAATCCACCAAAGCAAATAACTCCCAAGAGAAAGCTACCTACAAGACATGAAAGTTACCAACCCAAAGCAAAACGATGCAGAGGTAGGAGGTCTAAATATCTTTTTTTTTTTTTTTTAATCTAAGCGAGGGTGGGCAGACAAATTGCACAGAAAGTCTTTTAAGATTTATACTTCAAATTCAAATTAGAATTCATATGAAGTATTAGTTCCAACAAATTTTTGTTGTCGATGCAAGTGATGAAAAAAAAAAAACCACCTACAATGTTTTACAACAATGTATATATGTGTGCATATACTTGTGGAGCTATGCTCAAAATAATTGTATTATTGGAAAAGGGACCCATGTAAAACACAAGCTTGTAGAAATGTGGGCCAGTTATTACATAGAACTCACAACAGAATGAATGTAAAGGTATGCAAACACATACACACACCTGATCGGGCACAAGACGCTCACTGTGAACTAGTGGGGGGCGCAAGGGATTTTTGGTTCAAATTTTTCCAAAAGCACCAAAATTTGGCACACATGTAGCCCAAACCATACTATTTCGATTTTTGATGGGCGCCAAGAAGGGCGCCCTCTGGGGCGGCCATATTGGCAAAATCCAATATGGCCGCCACATAGGTTTAAAGGCCACTTGCATTTGAAAACATAAAAGGGTTACAATCATTTAAAAAGTCAGGTTAAGAGGTTTTCTGGGTCAAGGAATTCGAATCTGAAGTTGTTTTTGTGATCTGAAGTCAATTTTTCCTTATAAGGTCACCTTAAGGTCATTTAGGGGTCAAGCCATTGTATTCATACCAGTTTATTGAAAAAAAATGGCTTGCCCATGGTCAATATTCCAGGAATGCCAGCATTAGTAACAGAATTGCAGTTGTCGACGGCTGAAAAAAGGCGTATTTCTTGTGAAGGGCGCCCTCCGGGGCGGCATATTTGCAAAATCCAATATGGCTGCCACCTACGTTTAAAGGCCAGTCCATAACAAAACACCTCTAAAGTGTTACAATAATTTAAAAAGTCAGCGTTAGAGGTTTTATAGGTTAAGGAATTCGATTCTGAAGTTGTTTTTATGGTCTGATGTCAACTTTTCCGTATAAGGTCTCCCTAAAGGTCATTTGGGGTCAAACCATTATATTCACAATAGGTAATTCAGAAAATGGCTTGCCTATAGTCAATATAGGAGGAATACCAGCCCTGCTAATAGAATTGCAGTTGTTGAGGGCTGTGGGAGAGGGAGAGGTGGGCTTTCTCACGAGTAACATCAATATACCGGGTATCTGCTTTCGTGTTAAGATTTCAAACACTAGGTATACACTCATGAATTATAATAAGAACCCCTTTCTAAGAGTAATTAGGTTTAAGGGATCTTACTCAGATCCTTATTTCACAATCAAATTAGAAGACTTGGTAACCCTTCAATTTCATTTTTAATGATTACTTACGGTAATTTTTTTTCTGCGTCATTTTAATTATGGCCTGTTATAATATGGCTACACAAGCTTTTAAGTGAGGTTCTGTCCAAAGCTATGGAATATCATACTTCATGTCACAATCATTCCATTAATTATTTTTACATTACAGGCGCTAAGAGGAAATGTCCTCACCGACTGGTCATATTTGCGGAATTCAATATATTTGCATTTGCTTTAATGACAGCCAAAAGAGCTAGTTAGAATTATGGGTAATGCCCTTTAAAAGAGTTTTCAAGATTTGATTATTGGATTATTATTTTCATCTTCATCTGCAAGGAATGCAATAAAAACATACATATATGAGAAATAGAATCCTATTGCTACCTAATATATTAATCGTTTAGCAATACGGGGGGGGGGGGGGCTACTCTCTATATTACCAGCGTCCTTGAAGTTGCCACTAAAAAGAGAAGTGTTTTTATTTCTCTGTTGCAGTTCAGGGATCCTCAATCACAATAGATATTCATAATTCAGATTTAAATTCAATGGAATAATAATTATGAAGATCACTCATAATCTGGATTTTAAAAAAAAAGAAATCTGTCGTGTTTAAGAGAGTTTTCAGTACATCAGGTTGGCATCAAAATAGCTGTTTTCGAACTTGTGTAAGAAAGTTCGATTCTAAAGTCCTTATTGGAAATTTATGTGCCTCCACAGCTAAATATGCCGTTCAGAGAACATGACGGTCCTGGTGACGCCATGTAAGAAACAAGCATATTTCACAGGTGCCACAGTGACACCATTAACTATGCTATAGTACAACTTTGATGACACCTTCTAGGGTCTATTAAGATTCTATCCAAAGTGCTTCGACGCAAATTGGTATGATATCACAAGACTTTATAAGTTGGTATCTCGTTGGTCTGAAGACTATAGGTTGCAACTCTACTCCCGGCAACATCTCTACGACGCACGTCTCCTGGAGACGAGCCCGCCAATCTCCAGGATTCGCAGGAGAATCAAACATTTCCGATTTTTGCAGAGACTATTTCCGTCTTCCAGCTTGTCTCCGAGACGTCTTTGCGAAGTCTCCATCACTGTGGCCATGTCGTGGGGACTAAATTTGTCTGCAACATCTTCGAGATGTCCCCGCATCTTGTTGAGACCGTAATAATAATGACGACGAAAGGGAGAATTCGCTGAGAAAAGACGTCTCTGATAAGTTCCTGCGACTGGAAAAGCCGTGCCAACATCCCCGTGACTTCCAAGCAAATAAGTTGTCCCTTTGTTTGAAGACGTCTTGGACGTCGCCCTGGAAATCGCGTTAGTTGTGACAGCGAAAATAATTTCTTCGAGACGCTGGCATTGCGACAATGTCTCCTCCCGTCAGATAGGCCCTCAATCCCCCCCCCCCCCCTCCACATTAAGTTTGCAGCAATATCAAACTACTGACCATGGCTCGTCTGACACCTGCTCTACATTGTGCATTTTCACCTTCATTCATTCATTCATTCATTCATTCATTCATTCATTCATTTCATTCATTTTTTTTTTTATTTCCATGTTTTCCACCTCCCAATGCATGCCTTGAAACAGCTGTGGTGCAGAAGAATGAAATTTGGTACTGAAGCATTGCGGAGAGTGGCTGATAGTACTAGTAATTGTCATGTACCTGTGCCATCTTTCCTCCAACTCCACTCCCTGAAGTCAGGGATCACATCAGATAGGGTGGTTTCTGATGATCTGCTCCCACGTTATGACGAGATGATGCCTCCCCTCGTTGACGCAGGCTGCCCCATAAACCTTGTTGCTCATCAGTCCTTACTGGACATGAGCACGATTATTAAAGTAGTTAACGTGTCAGTGAACTCTGGTTTGCTGACCCATACTACTTAGGCATTTTGCATGCCACATAAAAGCAAGTCTGAAGTAATGTCGCACCCTGTCAGTACCTGATCTTGGGCTCTGGAAGAGAGGTATGCTGTACAGGAAAGAGCTGAAAAGGCATCTTTTCAACACCACGACCCACCCGTAACTCCCTCAGATCAAAGGGATTAAAAAAAAAGCACACCACCGAAACTGTGATGCTATGCTCATCCGTGCGATTGTATACTGTTTTCAGAATATGCTTTCAGAAAACATAATGTCATCCTTTGTAAGGATATCTTTGCGTAGGTCGCATCTAAGTTGTTGGAAAGCTGAAGGGTTGTGAGATCACAATTCCTGTTGGATATTTCCGTCTCGAATCAGGTGCTCAGAATGAGTTGTCCGTCCCATTTATTCTCGGATAAATTGTGCGCTGATAAATGAGGGCAGTTCTTTATTTTTCAATCTTAATTTTCAGGAAGCCGCTACGCTCTTCCAATCATAATTTGAGATTTGAGTGGTGCCATCACCATCTCTTGTCAGAGGACTGCACAGTGGTCCTGCGCAGAAATGTTAAGATTATTTTCTTCACGATCAGTATCCCATACAACATCAATAGGTGTTCAGTTTCCCTAGTCATTTGCGCTTTCAGTAAAGAAACGGTTTCGTTTGATAAAAAGAAAATAAAAAAAGATAAGAAAAAACCTTCAGCTGAATTGTCTTCACCTACTCTGATACGATACTGCCATTAAAGGAATTTAATGATCGAATTTAGTTAACTGCCCCTAGAATACTGGTCTGACCTGGATTGAGGAGCTCGATTCCCCGGAAGCAAGGGAGAGCAGGCATACAACAATTTCAGCAGGAGGAGAATCATATCGCTTGCCAGCTGGAAAGTTATATAATTGACCATGAAAGGTGACGAGGTGGCTCAGTCGATAGCGTATGGCTTGCGGTCTAAAGACTTGTGTTCCGGCGCGGGTTCGAATCCCACTTATCTGAAGTCTAGCTGAGCAATGGTGTGTGTTGTCATACCGTCCCCTGTAGTAGAGGCACAACACTTTGCACCTCATCACTTGGATATAAAAAGTGGAAGTCCCTTGTGTGAAAGAATCACAAACCCAGACACATGAAAAGATCCCGTATCGGCATTCCGTTATCGGAAAACTCAAGGTGCATAAACCGGTAAAGTGGTCCACCCCAAGTACATACAACTGACCAGCTAGTTGCATACGGGCTATCCAGCTATCTCGTCAGAAGGAAAAACAAAGACAAAATAAGATTAGGCGTGTTTATTACCCTCTTTGCCATCGCACCCTGATTCGGCACCTTGGAATAGGATGGCGGCCGTATTTAAGCATGTACAGTAAACCTCGCAAGAGTCGAAGCTCTCGGGACTGACAAAAATGCGTCGACTTAAGTGAAATTCGACTCTCGCGAGAGTCGATTTTTTTTTCGACTCACAGACAGTTATGTACATGTATTATAGTACATTTGCATGCATGTGTGTGTGTGTGTGTGTGTGTGTGCGTGTGTGTGTTTGCATTCAAATTTGTCTGTTCTTGAAGATAATGTTCTTATTTTGTTCAAAATTGAACATGGAATTTGTATCAATACTAGTAGTTAAACGTAGTTCTGAGAATGTCTGCGCCCGGCAATGTGCATGTGCTATGTCTGTGGTGTAACATAGGTAGCCATCACTGTCAACCTACCCTGAGACAAACACTCTCCCAGGCCCATCCCACCTCCATTGAACAAAACTATACAGCCAGCCGGGCATGCACAAACAAGCTCCGCCCACTTGGCCTGTCACTAAAATATTAAAGCAGCGATTGGTTGACCAAGGAGTTCTGGCTTGACATGGATAAAGTATGGATGTGCTGTGTGTATGGATAAAGCATGGTGCTACATGGATAAAGCATGGTGCTACATGGATAAAGTATGGATCGATGTTCTGTGTGTATACATGTATACATGTATGTATTCGACATGCGTGCAGAGCGGTACGGTGAGTGTGCATGCTTACCTGCAGCAGGCCAGGGACGGGGTTCTGCGACATGCCGATTTTTTTGTTCTCCTCTAAATGTCATGAGAATGCCAGACAAATCTTCTTCGGCTCAAGTGATGTAAACTACGTGTATTTTGTACAAAAGGGACTGAATGTTTTACTTCGACACAGCCGAAATTCGACTCTCGTACTTCGGCTTATCCAAATATTTCTTAGAGAAAATACATAGGGAAAAATCGGGACTTTTTATTTTGCTTCGAGTTAAGTGATTTTCGACTCACTCGACGTCGACTTATCCGAGGTTTACTGTATATATATATATATATATATATATATAGAGAGAGAGAGAGAGAGAGAGAGAGAGAGATAGGCCCACATGTATAAGCAAAGAAAGGAAAAACTGACCAGAAACAATTGATGTAGTGAAAACTTTGAGCAAAGAAAATGAGAAAAGAAAACGAAACCGATTGAAACATATTTTCTGCGCTCAAAATTTCAATATTATATATATATATATATATATATATATATATCTTAAATATAATTTTTTCATTTATTTGTCATAATCATTATTGCTATGTAGGAGGGTGGAACCGCTCTTGGCCCTAATTGACCATTGAAGGAGTATGGAAGAGATAACAAATGGGACAAAACAGGGGTACCAGTGAATTGCAGTTGAATGCTCACAGACGCCATTTCGAAAAATGCACAAAATGCCTGATTTGAACCTTATTTGGCCTTGAAAGTGACCTTGAGAGGTGATAGTGACCTTGAATTGCAGAAATGATATTTAGAATCACATTCTCTAACCCCGTGAAATCTTCCACATGGGATTCATAACATTAATCAACTTTTTCAATTTGTAACTGCAGTTGACCTTTAACCCGGATGGCGGCCATATTGGATTCCACCAATATGGCGGCCCCAAGGGTTTTCAGTCTTGGCGCCCATCAAAAATCGAAAGAGTATGGTACAAGGGACCTATGAGCCAAATTTGGTGCTTTTAGAAGGATCTGAACCAAACAACCCATTTTGAGCCCTTAGGCCCCCAACTAAACGAGAATGTAGAGAGAACAATAATGAGAACAAGGGAAAGGACCCGTTAGAGGGAGAAGGAAGGACTATTTGAGAGAAAGCGGGTCGGCAGCCCATGCACAGCTGCAGTGTATTGCCAAATTAGTTCCCAAAATTCCAAAATTACTGCAATGTCCTGCAAGAAATGATAATGTTGCAACTGCTAATGCTTTTTTTTTTACTAAGTAGCTCATCACCATCCCTTTCTTGACATGTGCGCTTTGCACTCAGCTAATTGATTTTTTACCATTTTTTTTAAAATGTCATCTTAATAAAGTTTGGATATTTTCTTGGGTAAAAATTCGTATGTGACACTGCGAATGAAGTTGTCATGTAAATTCATAAGAAATTAGAATTTGCCATATCAGGAAAGTTGCATTTTCTGATATATCTCCAAAAGTAGACTGACAATTAAGCTGAATATTTGGATCATGATGAGAAATATGGGCTTCTTATTCATACATAAGTACCACTTTCAGTTAAGCACTGGAGGATGTGAATGCAGTGGGACTAGAGTGCTAGAAACTTATTGCAGGAACTTTATCACTGTAATTATGCATCAAGGATTTTCACAAAATGTAGACTCAAAAAAATCACATACTGTTGATATGTTTGTTCTGTTGTTGATGTCTTATCTGCAGGTGAACCAACACCTCCACAGACGAAAACCCCAAAAGGGAAGTCAGAAAGGGATCCTACCAGTGCAAGTAGTGATGAGCCTTCAACGTCGCATTCAGTGCCAAGACGAACACGAGTGAAGATTTAAAGACTATATATAAGAGCGAAAGTAAAAGAACTTGAAACTGTACTCAAAGGGGTACACAAGAATGCAAACAGTATCCAACAAGCAATTGACATTGCCAAGAAGTATCTGAACGAAATGTCCCATAAATTCTTTGCTAGTCAGTTACGATTGTCCAAATTCAGAACCAAAGGGCGTAGATATACGCAGGATGATAAGATCCTTGCTTTTGCACTCTACTACAATGGGCCCCAAGCCTATAAGTTCTTGCGTACACTTAACATATTTGCTCTGCCAAGTGTATCCTCTCTGATATCCTGGTTGAAAAAGGTTGAACTTGCTCCTGGATTCAATGACATCACCTTTGATGTATTGAAAAAAAAAGGTGAAATCCATGCCTCAGAGAGATCGAGTCTGTGTGCTAACTCTTGATGAGATGAGCCTAAAATCTGGTTTGTACTATAATGTGCGTCAAGACCTTATTGAAGGTTTGCAGGATCTCGCGTCTCTTGGTAGGACAAAGACTATAGCTTCGCATGCGTTGGTGTTTATGGTGAGAGGACTGGCGACCAAGTGGAAGCAGCCCCTTGGGTATTTTCTCAGTGACTGTGCTACTGGAGGTGACAAACAGCGTCTGCTCCTTCAAGAGTGCATCACCAAACTGCAGAGCATAGGGCTAATTGTAAAAGTTGTTATTAGTGACCAAGGGGCAAACAACAGAAAAATGTTCACGGAGTTGGGCATAACAGCAGACAAGCCATACATCATGTGGAAGAGTGACCAAAATGAAGAAGGCCACAAAATATACTTTATGTATGACCTGCCTCATTTGTTGAAAAATGTGAGAAACAATCTTAAACGACATATCTTTGTTGTTGATGGCCATGATATAAAGTGGAAATATATAGTAGATTTTTTCGACCGTGACTCAAAACTGTGTGTAAGAATGGCACCAAAGCTTTCAAGCAAACATTTCAATCTTCCCTCCTTTGCACCAATGAGAGTAAATCTTGCTGCGCAAGTTTTCAGTCATTCAGTCGCAGCAGGGATTTTGACTCATAGCTCTTTAGGGAGCTTGCCTTGGGAAGCAGTGTACACTGCCCAGTTCATAGAAAGGGTTGACCAATTATTTGACTCTGCAATTCAAGAACACTTAATAACAAAAAAGAATACATGAGAGCAGCTGAACCAGGTTCTCCCCGTGTCCGATTTTGGAAGGATTGCATCAGTTGGATTAAAGAATGGAAGATAAAGGATGGTTCAACTGCTAGAGTAGCATGTTTTAATGGATGGGTGATTTCACTCTGTGTATTTGTTCAGTTGTTTGATGATCTCACTAGAGAATATGATTTCAAGTTCCTGCTTACCAATCGCTTGAATCAGGATTGCCTTGAAAATCTGTTTTCCATCATATGGGGTCGAGGAGGTCATCGCGATAATCCAACAGCAAATGAATTCAAGTATGCCTTGAAAGAAGTCATGTGTAACAAGCTAATGGCACCGTTAGGTCTCCAAAATTGTGAAAAAGATGAAGATCATTATCTGTTGGATTTTGTTGACAGTGCCAAACCTAGTACCACTAGCAGACCCATCTCGCCTGAGTCAAGCAAGCCTATAGGGTACACAATCCGAGGCTGCTGATGAACCACAAGATCAAGACCATGATAGGGCAGGTCAGAATGCTTTCATGTACGTTGCAGGATATTTGCCAAAGAAGTCGTTGTCAAATCATACTTGTGCAAAATGTGAAGAAGCTCTGCAAAATGTTACCCAACAGCTAGATGACACCTCCCAACTCCTAATACACTACAAAGCTTACTCTACTTCAATCACAACAGATTTTGGATTTCTCACAGTTCCTTCTGATAGCTAGTAGCATTTCTTACGATGTGTGAGAGAGTGTTTGTCAAAATCTACAATGAGTGCTATGGTATTGGGGAGGAAATTACAGACAGGATAGTTGCAGAGGCCAACCAGAGAGGAATCCATCTTGATCTGTGTGCAGGGAACAAAGAGGAAACATTCATTTCCTATTTTGTACGATTTAGATTGTTCTCTGTTGTTAGATTCCAGAACAAAGCTTTGTTTGACTGTAGTAAGAAAGAAAAGAGAAAGAACAGGAAGTTGATGAAAATTTCTCATGTTTAGTTAAAAGGGTGTGTACAGTTCTGGATGAGTTGAGGATTTAACTTTTAACGTTATGCGAAATATGCAGAAACCACTCTATGAGAATCTGATGTCAATGAACATGGAATTCTAAGGGGCATCAAAAGTTTATTTGATGAAAATCGGTTTTGAAATGGCTGAGATATCCAAAAACAAGGTGAAACAAAGAGATCCTAATAAAAGGCATGGTCTGTCGCCTTTTATTATAATCACTTTTTTTTTTATATCTCAGCCATTTGAAAACCAATTCTCATCAAATAAACGTTGCATCCTTCTTGAAATTACATGCTCTTTCATGTTTTATAAGAGGTTTCTCATTATCTCACTTAAGAATGTTCAAAACATGAATCTCCTTGCCAAACCAGTCCTGTACAGTCCCTTTAACCCTTATCTTCACCAGTGTAACAAATTGGAACCCCATGAGTTAGTGATAACAAGTGAAGTCAGGGCTTCAAATAGAGTTTCAGACAAGAACAGAATTTAATACAGACAATACCCCTGACTGGTATTGTGAACCATACAGTGCACTCCCGCTATAACGAAATGCTGGGGACCGGCAGTGTTCTTTCGTTATAACGAAATTTCGTTATAACCAAGCAAATGCAATATATAACGAAAACAAGGAATCCACGCACTTATTATACCATATTCTGTTTGTTGAATTCTCATCATGCGCTGGAAAGCTGTGTAAAATGGGATGGTACCTTTTTAATTTTGTTAAGTTCCCCTCAGAAACTGCATGACACACTGAGCGAACACACAGTGATGTGTAGCGTTCGCCTATCCATAGACGCAATAAATGCTTGTTCTGCTACGTATTTTCGAAAGCGATCCGCATTTCGTTCTAACGGAACACATTTCTTTTGTTTTTCTTTGTCAGTGGCGCTCGGAAAAGACTTCATTATAACAAGAACATTTCGCTATAACCGTGTTCGTTTTAAGCGAATTTGGTACCGTAGAGTTTAGTGGTGATAATTTTGGGACCAGAAGTTTTACTTCGTTATAACGAAATTTCGTTATAACCGTGTTGGTTGTAACGGGAGTGCACTGTATTGTGAATGGGCAGTTGCCAATCTTGTCATTTTGGAAATTATAGTAGCAGGTCCTTCTCACTGGAATCAAGCAAGCCTCGAGGTGCACAATCTGTGGCTGCTTATGAACCACAAGATCTAGACCATGATATAGGGCAGGTCAAAATTCTTTGGTCTTTGTTGCTGGATGATGGCAAATAAGTTATTATCAAATCATACTTTGTGTAAAATGTAAAATGTAAAGAAGCTCTGTAAAATGTGACCCAACAACTTAATGACACCTTCCAACTCCTAATACACTACAAAGCATACTCTATTTCAGTCACATCAGATTTTAGAAGGTCTCTCACAGTTCCTTCTAATAGCTTAGTAGCATTTCTTACAATGTGTGAGAGAGTGCTTGTCAAAATCTACAATGAGTACCTCCATTGCTATGGTGTTGGGGAGAAAATTACAGACAGGATAGTTGCAGAGGCCAACCAGAGAGGAATCCATCTTGATCTTTTTGAACGATTTAGATTGTTCTCTTCTGTAAAAGTCTAGAACAAATCTGTGCTTGAATGTAGTAAGAAAGAAGAGAGAGAACAGGAAGTTCCTGAACATTTCTCATGTTTAGTTTAACACTTTTTCTTCATTAGTCTAACAATTTGAACTCCCACGAGCTTGTGAGGAATAAGTGAAGTTGGGGCTTGAATAACATTTTAAAAAAGAGAGAGAGAAAAGATTTACAGACAATTACCACTGACTGGCATTGTAAACATTTTGTTAACAAGTATTGGTAAATTTTGATCATTTGGAAGAAACTGCTTAACTCTTGTGTACTTGGTGGAGTTGTTGGCACTCCATGTGAATTTGAAATTGACATCCCTAATATAGGATGTTATTTTGTACAATGTACCATGTATGGCTGAAAGGGACTGTACAGTACTGGTTGAGGTGGGGATTCATGTCTTGAACATTCCTAAGTGAGAAAATGAGAAACCTATCATGAAATATGAAAGAGCATGTAATTTGAAGAAGGATTCAATGTTTATTTGATGAAAATTGGTTTTCAAATGGCTGAGATGTCCAAAAAAATGATAATAATAAAAGGCGACAGGCCATGCCTTCTATTAGGATCTCTTTGTTTCACCTTGTTTTTGGATATCTCAGCCATTTCAAAACCGATTTTCATCAAATAAACTTTTGATACCCCTTAGAATTGCCTGCTCTTTGACATCTAATAGCGTGGTTTCTGAATATCTCGCAAAACGTTAAAAGCTAAATCTTCACCTCGACCAGAACTGTACATACCCTTTAATGTGAGCCCCCCCCCCCCTTAGGAAGACAAGGGTTTGTCAATAAACTATACATGCCAAGTACATTTCAAATATTATAAACCAGGGTCAATGTCTTGAAAAATCTTTGCTATACTGCTATACTACACACAGCAGATTTGAATTTGCTCCTTGCGCCAACTGTTTAAAGCCCTGAAAAAGTTTGAAATTGGCTGTTATGAACAGGAATGATATTTTCCCTCAAAAGGGACATTTAGATCCACGAGAAGGGGAACTCAAATTTAATTTTAGTAGGAATGTTCAGTTGACAATATGGAAATGAAACACAAGCATGATAAGAACAGATTTTCTTTTCTAAAAAGTGACTCATTCATTGGTAACCATTCTTTCCTATAGGTTTGGGCCAAACTGTGACCAAGATTAACCATTTTTTCCTGCTTTTTTTTATAACATTGAAAACAAAAATAAACATGAGACAAATTCTGCTTTGTATAAGATTCGTTTGTTTAACTACCAAGAGACATGTTTTTGCTACCCATGTTTGCAGCACATCCATGGAGGTTTAATGTGTAATGACCTGTGACTGTCCCATGCCAGAGGATTAATCCTTTCAATTTTGGGACATGCCGCATCCCAAAACTATCTTCTGATCTGTACTACACAGTTGGGCTGTATGTACTCATATTATTATACAGTATAAAGTAGCCTAGTAGTCAAATATTTCAATCCAATTGTCGAATATTCAGTCGAATAAAGAACCTAAGTTTAACTCTGAATCAATATACTGTGTATTGCCATAATTTCATTGTGATCGTTTCAATCATGAAAATCAAAATAAGTAGAAGTCCAGTTTATATCGAAGCCATCTCTATTTTGTAAATGCAGTGTTGAATAGGAGTTTGAACTGACAGCCCCTGTTGTGCCTGTGTAGCCTGAAAAATCTGGAAGGAGCGGTAAGTCCAGTGGTAAGGGTTTTATGCAAAAAGGCACTGGGAAAGTTGTAAAAGCTCTCCAGAGAACTTTGGATTGAATTGAAGGAACCGCTGTGTAAATCATAGAAACTGTTGTCATTTAAAGAGATACCAAACTGGACCAGAGTGTAACAAGTAATTGGTGATGTTGACCACTAATAGACTCACATAACTGAACAGCTCCCATAGAAAAAAAAAATGAATAAAGAGCAGATGAAATTCTCTGATTGAAATCATATCTTGAAAAATGTCATTTAAATGTAAATTATAATCATGATGATAAGCTGTGATATTAGCTGCTAAATGTCTGTTTATTTTGCTCCTAAACATAGATATTTTTTCTTTAAAGGAAATGCCATAAAAAAATGAAGTGAACGTGTATTGTGTCTAAGAAACTTATGTAATTAAATTTGAAATTTTAACCTACAAGAGACTACCCGTAAAAATATTTTTTGATTTTTGTTTTTGTCAATTCATACCTTTCTTTGAATTGCTTTAAATTTGAAATATAATAAGCCTTACAAGTTATCATTACTACAAACGTCAAACAGCTCAGGGTAACGTGAATTTGACAAAAAAACAAAACAAAACAAACTTGCCATTTTCTTAATGAGAAAAATAACCCTCATATTTTCAGTGAAATATGATTTAACAGTGGGTTCTTTGACTAATTTTCACTCAAGAAATGTATAATATCATTCACATAAAGAAGCTATAATTTGAGCTCTGAAAAAGCCTGTAATTTCAAAACTCCCAGGTTGACACAAGTCTATGTGATGTCTTCTGACCACTGAATGATAAGTAAACTACATCGTGAACAGTGCTTCTGATACAGTTGGATTATCCCCGCTACCCGCTAGAGGGCGGGCGCCATTTGCGTTTCACCAGCGGCGTGTAAAATCGGAAGAGTTGGCCATCTTATTCCGTCTACGATCTTTGGTGGAATCACTTACACG
Organism: Diadema setosum; assembly: GCF_964275005.1. Classification (NCBI taxonomy): domain Eukaryota; kingdom Metazoa; phylum Echinodermata; class Echinoidea; order Diadematoida; family Diadematidae; genus Diadema; species Diadema setosum. The sequence continues at coordinate 10,805,367 of NC_092705.1, read as the reverse complement.
TATTAAGTAATCCTTTGAAAATGTCCAGATACAATGTTCGGTGCACAGACGAATGATCCTTGACGCATCGATGAATGATTCCTCCGACGTAACTCCAGAGGCGCAGGTTACGATAGTCCACGGTATAGATCCGGGGTAAAATCCACGATATATGTCCACGGCGAAACGTGCAGAATCCAAACGTTATAACGACCACATCCGGTTGATGCGTTGAATGATGATTCACTTTATAATGTTCAGCTAGGAATCCAGCCCGACACAGCTTTGCCGTAGCAATGTCCGTTGACATTAAAATATGGAGTCTATCTCCAAGAGTCCAAATGTAGGCAAATTAATTCTCTGCAGGCAAAATGTCTCCCAGGCCTTATCTCCACAAACATAACAGGTCAGCAGGTAACACATGACTGACTACAAGTCGCTTCAGAGCCAGAAGTGACGTAACTCTCAGAGCAGTGGTGTTAGGTACTCTGCCTACGTCAGAATTTCTCCGGCTTATATACTATCCATTCACCCCTTTCTAGTACATTCTGTAATTTTCTCCAACCTGGGGCTACACACTTGAATATTCTAGCAAGTCCAAGTTCCAGGAATCCTGGATGACTCACTGCCTAACTATGTGCATAACATTATTGCCAAAATTAACTACCAATCACATTGGGCTACAGGGACAGTGTCTCACTCAGCCAAATATGTAAGCACTTCCTAGAATATTCTGGAATGGGTTAAATCATTCTAGATTGAGTGAGCTATAATGTATTTCCTGTCAAATGCATGTACTGTAGTTACATTGTATACCACCTAGAAAATTCTCCACTGATCTGGTCAGCCTGTATGTACTATATCTATATCATATAGAATGTTCTCCATTAATCTGGTCACCCCGTGTACATACACATTAAAGCAACCATGCATACAGCCTTGATACATGTACATAACAGTTTACTACTTGTGTGTACATTTGTGACACCATCCCCCATGGGAAAAAGAAAGCCTTGCCGTAGCAAGGGTTTCTTTTACCTTCACAATTTGTCATTGTTATTTACATCGAATGTGAGGTAAAATCCAAGTCAAGCAACAATAATCACATACAGGTACTATCACATGCCTTTTGAATAGCTGCATTAATTCCATGTTCTCTTTTCATGGATACCATTTACAATGATATTTCTTGGATTCTTGGAGCTTATACAATCATGTTATACTGTTTTGCATACATTAATGGATATGCTAAACACATACACTGTACCGGTAAGTGATATGCGGTGAAAACTTTTCACCTTTAACTTCTATTGTGCTACCCACTACCTATGTCACACCAACTGACTTTCTGTCACAGCACTCTTTCAGCATATTGACATGACACATTTTCTTTTCTTTGCATCTGTCTGGCGTACTGATCACATAGTTCACATCATTGAGTTTCCTTTTGACACAGTATGGGCCACTGAACTTGGCTTTCAGTGGTTCACCTTTTATGGGCAGCAATACAAGAACTTTGTCACCTGGTTTGAAGGTTCGGGCTTTGGCATTTTTGTCTGCCTTTCTCTTCATTGAGTCTTGTGACACTTTCAAGTGTTCCCTAGCTACCTCACAAGGCTTTGAAAGCCTTTCACGAAACTTTGACACATAGTCAAGTAGGTGGACCTCATCATCCTCAGTCATGAATTTCTCTTTGATGAGCTTCAGTTGGCCCCTAACTTCATGACTGTACACCAACTCAAATGGGCTGAAACCCGTCGACACATTTGGGGAGTCCCTCGTTGCGAACAGCAGGAAAGGGATGCCCTTATCTCAATCCTCGGGATACTCCTCACAAAATGCCCTAATCATTGTCTTTAGGGTCTGGTGGTAGCGCTCCAACGCACCTTGGGATTGGGGATGATAAGCTGACGACTTCAGCTGCTTCACACCCAAACGATACATAACCTCTTGAAATATGCCTGACATGAAATTTGACCCTTGGTCGGACTGCACTTCCTTGGGCAACCCATACCTAGTGAAAAACTGCACTAGAGCATCTACCACAGTCTTGGCAGTGATATTTCTCAATGGGATAGCCTCTGGAAACCGTGTAGACATATCCATGATTGTCAAGAGGTACTTATGACCCGACCTAGTCCTAGGCAAAGGTCCAACACAGTCAACTAAAACCCGACTGAATGATTCTTCAAACGCAGGTATCGGAATCAATGGCGCCGGCTTCACTGAATGCTGTGGTTTACCAGCCACCTGACATGTGTGACAAGTCTTGCAAAACTCAGCCACATCCACATTCAACCCTGGCCAAGAAAAATGCCTCATGATCCGATCCTTTGTCTTTCTGACGCCTAAATGGCCGCCAACAGGTAACTCGTGAGCAATCCTCAAGATCTCACCGCGGTAACTGGGAGGGACAACAACTTGACGGACCACCGTCCAATCCTCATCAGCTGGCCTATGGGGAGGTCTCCACTTCCTCATCAAAATGCCATCTTTGACATAATAGCACTCAGGGACCTTTTCCACCTCAGCCTCAGAACACGCCGTCTGAGACAATCCTTTCAACTCAGAGTCTGCCTGCTGTGCTTCAACCAAGGAAGACTTGCTAAACAGCCCATCACTGTTAGCCTCGGAGCCTAATACAGCAACCCCATCATTTAAATCCTTGAAAAAGTTTCTGCCAACCAAACACCAGAATTCTCCTCCACATCAACAGAATCCGCATCATCTTGAACAGCTCTACGAGCCTGAGACCTAGTCACAACACAATCTGGGGAAATCCCAGGAAACTCCTCCTGCAACTGCTCAGTTTCAGCAACCACCACTGGTTTATCCGAAACAACTGGAGACGCAACCACCTTGTCCCCAGCCAAGTCATTCCCCAACAGGAAATCAATCCCTGCCATGGGCAACTCAGGAACAACTCCAACAGTAACAGGACCAGAAACTAGGTCACACTTCAAATCCACTCTATACAGTGGTACTGACATATTACTGCCATCAACAGTTTGAATCAAGATTTTTTGCATTCACTGCACTATCTGGTGGAAAAGTCATACCACCATCCACCATCAACGACTGAGAGGCCCCCGTATCCCGCAGGATGACTACTGGCTTACCTGCCTCACCAGAAGTACATGGGGTCACCTCACCATCAAACAAAAAGCTACGATAGCTCTCATCCACCTGCTTAGTCCTATCTCTGAATTTGGGAGATCGACTTTCAATGGCCTGTGTTTCACTGAACGGGACACCATTTTCGGGTAGGACACTTTTTGACATGACATATCCCATGTCCTTCTTTGTTTTGTTTTGCAACTTCCAGCACTGTGACTTTACGTGCCCTGTCTTGTTACAATGAAAACATTTAATGACATTTGCACTTGTAATGGAACCTTTGTCAGATTGAGGCTTTGGTGCCGATGAAGTTTCAGAACTCGTGCCTTTTTCAATTCAATTTCAATTCAATCATAGTTAATTTCCAATCAACGAAAATCCAAAAAAGAAAAAAACATAGTACAAAGTATACATGTGATGAAATATTGTTCAAACGTTTGCAAAAGATTCATGTAATATATAATTATACGAGACAAGTTATAGAACAACATATAACATGTACAATATTTAGGAAAACACTGTATAAATACTTCGTGGGAGAGCGGAAAATGAATTCGATTATGGAAAATAGTGATCCACTAAAAAGCATAGCTTGTCGGACGTGGATCGCTAGACAAATAATGAGTAAATTATATACTATTCTATAACAATATACATGTAATTATTTTGAGATACACCGGTTGGGAAAAAAATATAGAATACCAATGCTAGTGCCCGGACACTGCTCACTGAACCACGTGTACCGGGAAAATATGACGAGGACAACACGTTCGTACACACATTCGATTACCCACACGTATACACTGTAAGACGCGAGACAGTACCGAGAGGAGAGAAGACGGTAACAATACAAGTCTACGAGGAACAAAAGACAGGAAAGGAAGAGGAGAGAAGAAAGAAGAGAAGTCTGCACACAGAACACGCCAAGTGCTGCGACATCAGGACAGGTGAAGGCTCAAGCATGAATCAAAACAATTTAAATTATCTAAGATTATAGGTAGAAAGTAAATATTTTCTGAGTTTGTATTTAAATGTAACAAATTTGGGGGAATCTTTTAAACTATTATCTAAGTTATTCCAAAGTCTGGGTCCGGTATAAAGAAATGTATTTTGGGCATGTGCGGTTCTCATTAGTGGAAGATGAAATTCGTCGGATCGTCGCGTGGGATAGTTATGAACATGACTATTTCGATGAAATGAATCATGGAATATTTTAGGTAAAAAGTTACTGTTGTAATTAAACATAAACTGGCCAAGTTGAAACACATACAAATCATTTACTTTTAATATTTTATGGTCAGAAAACAAAGCATCTGTATGTTCTCGGGTATGTAAATTAAAAACAATTCTAAGCGCTTTCTTTTGCAGTAAAAGAAGTTTATCAAGTAACATCTGATATGTATTACCCCAAGCAAGAATCCCGTAGTTTAAATAAGGTAGTATCAAACTAGAATAAAGAGTTAATAATGCAGATGAAGGAAGATAATATTTTAATCTATTCATTACGCCAATGTTACGTGATATAATTGTACATATGTTATCAACATGATTCCTCCATGAAAGCTTGTTATCGACGCAAACACCAAGAAATTTAAAGGAAGAAACTTCTTCTAAGGGAGTAGTATCAAATGTTATTTTGCCTGGGAGGCTATCTAAAGAATTACTAAAAAGCATAACTTTTGTTTTTTGAATATTTAATGACAATTTATTTGCGTATATCCATTGTATAACCTTTTTCAGTTCTTCATTGACTGTTCTTATTAAAATGTTTGGGTCAGGGTGAGAAAAAAAAAGGTTAGAGTCATCCGCGAATAATATGAATGATAGTTTCTCCGAGGATCTATGAAAATCATTAATATAAATAATGAATAACAATGGGCCTAATAAACTCCCTTGTGGAACACCAGATGCAATTGTTTTACTTTGAGAGTCAAAGCCGTTAACAAATACAAATTGGGATCTTTCTGATAGGTAACTCGTGAACCACTCCAAGGCCTTTCCACGTATTCCATAATGAGACAGTTTGGCGAGAAGTATTCCGTGGTTAATCGTGTCAAAGGCCTTGGAGAAGTCCAAGAAGATACCTATTGTGTGTGAATGTGTGTCGAGTGCTTGTGTGACTTTGTCGATGAGGGCAAGTAGTGCGTGTGTTGTGCTGTGATTTTCCCTGAATCCAAATTGAAAGTTTGAGAATATGTCGCAGGTTTTAAGAAAACGTACTGTCCTGATATAAACTATTCTTTCAAGAATCTTAGAAATAGAAGATAATAGAGATATGGGTCTATAGTTATTGACATCATCCTTCTCCCCTTTCTTGTAAATAGGAATTACTTTCGCAATTTTCATGCTATTTGGCACATGGCCAGTTGTAAGTGATGAGTTGATAATGTGTACTAAGGGATCCACTATTTGAGGAATTATGTTTTTTATCAAATAGTTGTCAATTCCGTCATGGCCAGGACTTTTTCCTTCTTTCAAATTAGCAACAATCTTTATTATTTCTTCTTTATATGTTGGGTCAAAAAATATAGTTTTGGAGTTAGGTGTATCTAAGAAATCATTAAAAGATTTACTAGAAAGAGGAATATTTTGAGAAAGATTTTTTCCAATTGAAGAGAAAAAGTCATTGAAAATTTCCGCCATGCCAGCGGGAGTGTTGCTGGAGGCATTGCCCCACCGAATTTCAGAAATATTAGATGAATTGTTAGATATATTCATAGCATTCTTTAATGTTTTCCATGTGTTTTTAATATCATTTTTGTATTTGCTTATCTGATTCACATAGAACATTTTCTTCTGCGTACGTAATAATTTGGTGAGTGTGTTTTTGTATGAAACATATTTTTTCTTATTTTTTTCAGTGGGATTACATCTATATTTATAAAACAAATTATTTTTCCTGTTTATAGATCGTAATATAGACTGGGTTATCCACGGGAGTCTTGGAATTTGCTTATATCTATTTTTTTATATTACGCAGGGGAATATGGTTATCGATTTCGGAGGTAAGAGTAGATATGAAATAGTCATAAGACAAGTTGACATCTGTAGTGTTGTATACAGAAGACCAGTCGATTTCTTTTAAACTGTTTTGAAGACTTATAAGATTATCTGCAGTAATCTTACGACGCTTATAATAATTATTTTGTTTATTCAGTTTAATTGGTACCTGAGCAAATATAGGAAAATGGTCAGTGATGTCTGAGAGGACGATACCAGACTCAGGAAGTGGAAAAACATTACAAAAGATGTTGTCTATGAGGGTAGCCGATTGGCTGGCGACACGGGTAGGCTTGGAGATTAATGGTAAAAACGAAGCAGACATTAATGTTTCTACAAATTCTTTTGAAGTGTTTTGGGAGTTACATTTCATGAGATCGATATTAAAATCGCCCATCAAAAATGTATCTTTATTAAGTATCATGGGATTTTGTACTAAATCCTGCAAAACAGTCAAAAAATCATTTAAATTCGAACGAGGGGGCCTGTAAATTACGCCAATCATAATATTTTTTCCATGTGGATTTATCAATTCAATAAAAAGGGATTCAAGTACATCGCTCATAACACTAATCTCCTCATGTATGATATATTTAAATTTTTTCGAGATGTACAAACCAACTCCACCACCAACTCTCTCGCTTCTATTTCTAAATACAAATTCGAATCCGGGTAAAGAAAATAAATGACTGATATTAGAGTTCAGCCATGTTTCTGTTAACCCTATGATGGAGCAAGATTTATGATCTGGGTTTTCTAAGGGTAAGCGCAACTTATCAAAATTTTTGTTGATACTGCGTATGTTAAAGTGAGCTAACAAAAATTTTTCACCAACTGTATTCGTGATCCGATTTTTATACTGATTTTCGGTCAAATAAACACACGATGGACTCTGGACTGGATCATTTGAGTCAAAGTTATATTCAAATTCTTGTGCTGAGGTATTGTATTTATCGGATATGTAATCTTCATATACACTGGAAATAATATTTACATGATCAGATTCAGAGTGCCTTACTGTGTTATAGAATTCATCACTATTCAAAGAATTAAAAGCAAAATTTGTTGCGTTAGCCATGGGTTAAAATATAAAACATTCGGGAATTAATAGCTGGCTTCCCGTCTGGTCCTAGCTCAGCAGCTACGTGGGGGTATGCAGACCTAAAAGAAGAAAGGAAACCGAAATGCGTACAGAGAAACATGAAACACACACAAAACAGGGAAACGAACATGAACACAGATGACACAGAATCAACATCGTTGCGGATGGTACACAAGGCCATTGCCTCGTGTACAATGCCTAACATGAACTTATTCAACAAGCAAGGACGTGTGCTACACGTACTAGGCAGTGGAGAGTGGAAGTGGACAGAGCTCCCACTGACAAGAAAAAAATGTAAACAATCAGCTATTTACCGATATACATTTGTTTGGCAGGAAAAGAAATCATCCATATCACTGAATTATTCTTCAAACATATCAAACATTTACATGTATATATGCATATATAATTATCTCGCAATCAATAATCACTAAACACCTCCGGTCTCCTACGTCACACAAATCCCAAAGGGGGGGGGGGGCGGCAGTAGCCCATAGTCATTTCATACGTTTCGGAAAGTAAAACAATCTCTGGTTTTTAATTTCCCTCATGGAAAACAAGAGCAAAGAGACAAGCTAAGATACAGCTAACTGAGACGCAACTTGGTATATTAAAATTAACCTAGGGATAAATACCAGTCGGATACCTCATAAGAGGTGAGCACCCTCTGAAAGGGTGAAACTTTGCAGCCGCATGTGCAAAAGATTGAACTGAGCAACTTTGAATAGTAAGGCAACGACCAGCCAACCAACCTTTTTCAGAACCAGCATTCTTTGGATTGCTCGACTGACTTTTGTCTCTCTTATTTCCAGAGAAATTCCTGAAAGGTGGTCTGTTGTCATTTCTGTGGGTCAGCTCATACTCATCAGCCATCAAGGCTTCTTTATGCAAACTTGTCACTTTGTGATCATCCAAATGCGACCTCACACTGAAAGCAACACTCTTTTTGAATTCTTCCAAGAGGACAACCTCACGTAGGTTATCAAAATCCTGATCCACTTTCAGGGAGCTGTACCACCTATCAAACATAATTTCTTTTTCACGAGCAAACTCAACATGTGTCTGGCCTGGTTTGCGGTACAAATTTCTGAACTTATGTCTGTTTGCCTCTGGCACCAACTCATCAGCATTCAACACTGCTTTCTTGACTGTAGCACAGTCACGTGATTGCTCTTTTGAGAGAGATGAGTACACATCGGCTGCTTTGCCGACAAACACACTTTGAAGGAGCATGGGCCAAAATTCCTGTGGCCAGTTCAAACTGTCAGCCACCTTCTCAAATGACACAAAATATGCATCAACTCTGTTTTCTTCAAACTTTGGCACCAATCGAATGTTCTTTGCCAAATCAAATTCAGAGGGAGCCCTTTCACGATTTCCAACAATCTGTGCATGAGTCAATTCCATCTCACGCAATTTCAGTTGTTGCTCCATTTCCTTTTCAATTCTCTTCATTTCTATTCTTTCCTTCATTTCTAATCTCATCTTCTCTTTCTCCATTTCCAATCTAGCAAGCTCAAGCCGTGTTTGATCTGACATTTGATCTGAAGTGTCAATTTCTTCTTTGAGCTCCATGAGACTAGCTACTAAGTCAAGAATCTCTGCCTTTCTTACACCTTGTGGAACATCTACGTTTAAATGCTGTGCAATAGCAGTCAAATCACATTTGCGTAACCTTTGCAAATCTTTGAGGGACAAATCTGTCCTCTGAACAAATGCCTGAACATCCATTGTACTGATTGACATTGTCACAATGTATTACACACAATATACAATTGAACAATCAACTCAACTGGTATTTTGTCTGTACCAATATTCTGAATTCCGGAACGTTTTGGCTTTAAAGGTACTAGCCCACATTTGCAAACCCACGAAAATCAAAACTGCATAAAACAGGTCCAATATGACTTCAAGTACAAGTTATAACAGTAACATACCTCACCTGTTGCTCTTTGTCTAAACCATTCGATAAAAGAGAGAAAATCATCGTTTTAAATTCAATTTTCAAACCGGGTCAACCCGACCCAAAATCGAATTACGAGCGCGGGGTAGCTACGTACTAACTGCGACCAGCCCCAACGTGCAGCGTTGGGGCTGTGCCGTTTTCGCATTCAGATCGAGAAGTTGTACAAAACGGGTGCCGTTTCGGCGCTATATTTCCTGAATTTTGTAACAAAAACTACTAGGAATACTTACATGGGTCGATTAAACCTAAGTGATTAATTTCGGCGACTGTTTGATGCATTTCATTGCTTATGATGCAGAAAATTAGGTCTTATAACGCGAATATCTTCAGCTCACCGATGCTCACTGAAACTCGCAATCACTTGCACAGGCGCACAGCACGCATGCAGTGCAGTGCATTGAGAGCATGCGTAATGCGTACTAATGGATATAGCAGCAAGTCTCTCCACTGTTGCACTATAGGGCAGGCCGCTTATTACTCCTAAAAGAAATGTCGAAAATTTTGCAGTTTCTAGATAAATGGGTGAGAAAAACAAAGTCGAAAAGGTAATGTATTAATTGTCACTGTGTTTATGATAGAAATTTAGCCGTGCTTTATTTGTGAAGTCGCCGTGAATGTGGCTGTGATTTTTGCTCCCGCTCAGCTGCAAGGTAGCCGCCAGGACCGCGCCTTGCGGCGCGGTCTCCGGGGCTAGCTACTAGTAAGTACATGTAACTTACACATTGTATCGCATGCAAGTAGTACGTACGTGGATCGGAGCTAGCGAGCGTTATACGCATGCATACGGTGCATTTTCATTTATTTTTATGAAAGTAATGGACTAATTGGAACGAAATTTTGCACAGATGTTACTGCAATCATACCCAAACTCCATGTTAACTATGAGACCAATTGCTGCAGGTTTACAAATGTGGGCTAGTACCTTTAAATTCACTTCCCGGACAAGCCCCCAATTTTGTTACGACCAAAATCACTCTGAGAATCATCGCACAAAAGAAACAATCAACTAATGTTCAGGCGATTTATTAACAGTGATATTGTGGGTACAGACTCGTATTCGGTTTTCACATCAGTACAATAATGATCAATAGAAACAGTTATAAATCGGTAGTGGAATCACTTTCACGTATTAAGTAATCTTTTGAAAATGTCCAGATACAATGTTCGGTGCACAGACGAATGATCCTTTACGCACCGATGAATGATTCCTCCGACGTAGGCCTAACTCCAGAGGCGCAGGTTACGATAGTCACGGTATAGATCCGGGGTAAAATCCACGATATATGTCCACGGCGAAACGTGCAGAATCCAAACGTTATAACGACCACATCCGGTTGATGCGTTGAATGATGATTCACTTTATAATGTTCAGCTAGGAATCCAGCCCGTCACAGCTTTGCCGTAGCAATGTCCGTTGACATTAAAATATGGAGTCTATCTCCAACAGTCCAATGTAGGCAAATTAATTCTCTGCAGGCAAAATGTCTCCCAGGCCTTATCTCCACAAACATAACAGGTCAGCAGGTAACACAGGACTGACTACAAGTCGCTTCAGAGCCAGAAGTGACGTAACTCTCAGAGCAGTGGTGTGTTAGGTACTCTGCCTACCTCAGAATTTCTCCGGCTTATATACTATCCATTCACCCCTTTCTAGTACATTCCGTAATTTTCTCCAACCTGGGGCTACACACTTGAATATTCTAGCAAGTCCAAGTTCCAGGAATCCTGGATGACTCACTGCCTAACTATGTGCATAACATTATTGCCAAAATTAACTACCAATCACATTGGGCTACAGGGACAGTGCCTTACTCAGCCAAATATGTAAGCACTTCCTAGAATATTCTGGAATGGGTTAAATCATTCTAGATTTCCTGTCACATGCATGTACTGTAGTTACATTGTATACCACCTAGAAAATTCTCCACTGATCTGGTCAGCCTGTATGTACTATATCTATATCATATAGAATGTTCTCCATTAATCTGGTCACCCCGTGTACATACACATTAAAACAACCATGCATACAGCCTTGATACATGTACATAACTACTTGTGTGTTACATTTGTGACATAAGTAATACAAGAATTAAAAAAAAAATTCAATTGTTTTCACGAAGTAGTTGCATATAGGATTACTGAAAAACGTGATATTTTCGCGGCATGAAATTTTCACGAGTTGCTTCTAACATTTAATGCGTATACATAATGTAGACAAGAATTTTCATGTGCATTTTAATTTTGCAAATCTTTGCTCTCACAAAATTCGCGAACATTCCTCGTTTTTATACAGTAACATTCTTCTCACATGAAATTATCATGAATTTGATTTTTCTATAAATCAATAATCAAGGAATTGCTGCAACTCCCACTCTAAAGAATTACAATCACAAAAAAAAAAAGAATCAACATACATTTTACTGTACCCTAGAATGATCCCACAGAGAATATTGATTTCTTTCATCATCAGTGGCGGATCCAGGAATTCCGTAAAGGGGGTGGGGGGAGGGCGCAAACAATATTTCTGGTGCTACTTCCAGGTTTAATCTTAAATATATTGTAAAGAGGGGTATGTGCCCGGTGTGCCCCCCTCTGGATCCGCCACTGATCATGTACCAATTCAAGAAAGGTATCCTTGCATAGATTTTTGAGGCAGTCCCAGTGAAACTTATACAAAACATCAGAGTAACCAAATTTTAATTTTTACATCACTATGACCAATATTACTGTTTTCAGCAATACAATAAAAAGTCAAAATTCCATTATTGCTCTATTCTGTAATGTGAACTTGAACCTGGAATGCAATTTCACTTGAATGAGTTGGGTGGACTACTGTACATGTTTACCACCTCATGAATGACGTGACAGAAACAAATCTTTAGTTCTTTTGTTTTCCCCTTCGGAAAAGTCTCCTATATATGACACATCACCATGCGCTTTCTCTTTCATATGGAGTTTAAATATAAACTCCGGGTTCGATCTGCACGGCATCAGTTTGTTTTTCAGCGCTCCTCACTCCGTATCAATAGTTATCAGTGGTCAAGTACCCAGTTATATTGACCTAAACTGCGACAAGATTGGCTCGCGCGGAGACTAACGTAAATTCTGCAACAGACTGCACGGACCAATCGTCTCTTACGCCTTTCTCTCCGCGAATACACAACACGGCGTGTTCCAGTACCTCGTACCATTATGAACGTGCTCAGCAGCTACGCGTTCTTAGCAACTGTCGTAATCGAGTTACTCGCCATCACTCGATCCGTTCAAGCCGCGTTGTATGAGTGTGAATGCCCACCCGACATGGTGAACTGTACAAATGGTGAGTATAATTAACCCTTCGGTCTAGCAAAACTTATTTGGGTCATTATTATCATCATTATTCATTATTATTATCATCATCATTACTATTATTATTATAACACTTAATACTCCTTGACGGTTTTACATGCACTCCAGTCTTCAACAGTTCAGTCAATAACTTGTTGTACAAACACTCAAATTCGGGGAATACATTCAGAATGTTAGTACATAAATATTGCAAATATCACAAGTTTTTTTTCTTTCAATAGCATTGAAAATATCATCTTCTCTCTTTACGCTTGATTGTTTATCATCATATCAATATTAAAGTGTATCTTTGCCCAAAAAATTATTTTTGATATGTGAAAGAGACACATTTCAGGAGTCCATTGCACCAACTTTCAGAGAAAATGGGTCATTAATTAGTGAAATAATGCATCTGAAATTTTCTAAACACAATGGGTCTGGGAGGCAAGTTACAGCAAACCCTATTGTTTGCACTGGGTTACGGAACCACAGCGGTTCCTGAATCTCCCAGACACAGTGTGTTTGGACACTTTGAGATGCATTATTTCACTAATTAATTACCCATTTTCTCTGAAAGATGATGGTGCAATGGATTACTGAAATGTGTCTCTTTCACATATTCAAAATAATTTTTTAGCCAAAGATACACTTTAAAACGAAGGTTTGCAAAACAAGTGATGCAAATAATTCATTTTGTCACAACAAAAATAAGATGGAAAAAATTACCTCTAGAGACTTTCGCGGTTAGGCTAGACTCTTTCTCAGTATAGAATGAGGAAGGACGAAAAAGTAAAAACTAAACGTTTTGCTCAGTCAAATGTTCCTATTGAGAGATTCGCATTATTTATACCGTCAATCAGATGAATCTCTTCAGATGTTATCAAAAGATAGTGTTGTAGAAAGTTGATCATGAATGTTCGAGGAACATAATGAATATTACACAACCTGTATAGTATCCACTGAATATAGTGTTCAAATCGAAATCTTTTAATGTTCATAGAGTAAAGATTAGTTTGAGCTTAAAAATGCCATCCAATAAGAATACGTGTAACTTTCTTTTGTATTTATTTTATGTATTGACGGGAGAGCTAGCTATAGGGTACTATATAAAGATATTTTCATGCTGCATGGGTTAGAAGACACTTTGACCTGGAGATTATTGCAGCGCCTTTGGACATATTTTCAGTTTTGATATGTATCGGAATCCTGTATTGTAAGAGAAAATTTTACAAAACGCATGAGTCTTTTTATATTCCAAGAAAGTTTATAGCACTCTTAAAAAAAATGATTCTTTATTAGTTTTATTATTTTAAGTATTGTTGATGAGTTAAAATCTCTATGATATGAGTAGGAATATAGGATGTACAGTGGGCTCCCGTTATAACGAAGTCCTCGGGACAGGCAATTTTCTTTCGTTATTTGAAATTTCCTTATTACCGAACAAATGAACAATAAAAAAAAAAAAAAACATAGAGCAGATAATGTTTCTGCCTGAATTCTTACTTCGTTGCAACCGGAATTTCGTTATAACCGTGTTCGTTATAACGAGAGTGCACTGTATCGTCGACAAGTAAGACAAACAAAATAAGGGAGGATATCAAATTATATCGTTGACGTAAAAAGAAATGATAGCGGGTCCAAGCACAATCAAGCCTCGAGGAACCCCGCATTGGAGTAATTGATGATCAAAATCAAATTCATTAAAAGTAACATAATGTCTTCTGCTTGTTAAATAACCTTTTAACCATAAAAATGAAACAGATTTTCTATGGTGGTGACGGTCACAATAACTTATTGGTATCTCGGAAGCGCTGGAGAATTTTCTTTTGTTTGTTTTCTCCTTGTATAGTATCTATAAGCTCCTCCGATGTCAATCTTTCTCACTGTAAACCTATAGTATGCACACACACACACAGACGGAAAAAGAATAGATAATGCATGTATGCGTATTTCATGAACTATGGAATATGCAGTAACGTGACTGTGATGTCTTTGATAATCATAGTGGAATTTTTTAATGCGATTCCTTTTCCATCCATAAGAAAAGAGTCAGCATGCCAACGTATTACCACATCTCCCTCATTATCACAGGGACAGAGATAGGTCTCGTGTCCTTCCACTCCATCGGTTTCAACACAGTCGAATTCGGGCACGAGGGCTACTATACGAACCTCGTCTGCGACCCGCAAAATTTCTGTCTAACGGAATGGCTGAAAGACGGCCTTCGGTACCCCTGGGGATGGAGCGACGCGGAGTTGGAGACTGTGGGCGTGACCCGGACCAAATGCAACACCATTCTGGAGTTTCGCACGCTTCCTTTGACCGCTGAGGGCGTATACACCTGTCTCGTACACGGCGCAAACGGCACCACTGTTTCTCGCAATATCACTTTGAAAGTGAAAAGTAAGCGAACGAATGAATACGATGACCATCATCACGTTTGTTTTCTGCAGCAATGATAACGGTCTGCAAAAGATGAAATCATAGCTTGTAATACAAAAATAACTGCAATGTAGTGTATTGATTTGACATTGACGATGAATTAATCGAATTTGAAATAAGCAAACCATTAAAATGCTGCATGTTTTCTTTCCGGTTTTTATTAACCAATCAAAAATAACACAGGTTTGCTCTTTAAATCGTTTTTCTGATTCTATTCAACAAAGGGTTTCTTTTCCTCTTTTCAAAATGTTTTTATTATTTTATAAAATTGAGTAAAATTTACTCGAAAACCCCCACAAACTTTACTTTGTTATTCCCTGCTAAAACCATAAGTTCCTGCAACGGATTTGTGTGTGCGTGTGTGTGTGTGTGTGTGTGTATTTTGATTGTGATTTTCATTTGAAAAAAAAATACACAAAGTGGTGATAGATTCAATTTGACTCATGGTGTAGAAACGAAACAAATTAGATGAGTGTGTAGTCTGTACTTTCCTTTGCTGTTGTTGTGTTTTCAAGAAAGAAGAGAGAGAAAAAAAATGGGGCCTATACAATAAATAATTTGCTCCAGACAATACTGACATAAATCAATCGTAATAAGTCTTAAAAGTATCAAGAATATTAGACATACCAAAATGATGTCTCGCACGAGGGAGTTTATAATGTCTCCACGAGGGAGCTCATATTGAAAGTCTCCGCAAGGGAGCTCAGAAAGTCTCCTCGAGGGAGCTCATAATGGACGTCTCCGCAGTGGAGCTCACACAAAATAACTCTACATTATATTGATTTTATGACTTTGATTTTTATGACGATAGGTAATACATTGATTGAAAAGATATTCGCTACGGCCATTCAGACTTCATGGTTATGCGCGACAGTATTCCAGTAATTGATATTAGTATGTGACCCTGCATCAAATTCACACACACAGTAAAAACATCGGTGTTAGATTTAACACCATGGGTGTTAAATCTAACACCGATCTAACTTCAATAGAGGACCACACCCACAAGTGTAGAAAATGTATTGTGACGGTGTTAAAAAGTGTTCACCTAGCACTTCGTGGTGTTAATTTGACACTGTGGCTGGTGATATTTTTGACACTGCGCTAGAGTTAATTCAATAATGACACCGCATGGTGTTGATTTGATATTGGTGGTGTTAATTTCAATGGTATAACACCCGTCCAGCTTCAATAGGGGACCACGCCAACTGGTGTTACTGTGGTGTAAATGTGTTTACACATTTTTTTTTTCAAAAATCAAGTACTTTATCGGAAAATTCTTTATCGTCTTGTTGAAGTTCAAAATTAACAAGAAGTGCAGTAACTAAGAAACTATTCAAAAAACAATTTTAAATTTTGAAATGACACCCGGAGGTGTTAATCTAACACCATGAATGAGCACCGGAAATTTCACACCATCTCGGTGTTTCATATTTAATACCGGACTTTTTGCAGTGCAGGATGTATACTACTAACCCCTAACCTTTGAACTCCGTTTGTCGCATTGTTTGTGCAGAGGCGCCCAAGCCCGTACCACCCATAGCTGTCGCCGGGAGCCAATGCACCAATCAGACAGCCGTAGTCGGGTCCAGTGTAACTTTTAGTTGTGACGTATTTGTCGGGGCAGATAGAATGGACAACTGGAACGCTAGGTGGCTGACGCAAGAATGGGATTTTGCCGAATCGGCCAGTCATCTCTCAGACGCACAAGTCTCTACCACTTTGAGGTGAAAATGGCAGTTTTTGTTTTTGTTTTTATTTCGCTTTTTGTTTTTGTTTTTGTTTGTTGTTTCTTCATGCTGTGGTATCACGCTCATCATGCTGATCGTTTTATATATATATATATATATATATATATATATATATATATATTATTGAAATTCGTCTCCCTCTCTTTCCAGGGTAATCTCCGAAGATTATATAAACACGGTCCTGCACATAGGCAACGCCACGATGGACGCTTTCTCTGATTACAAGTTGTACGTTCGTGCTGGATTCACGTCTTCGAGTAGGACATTCACTCTTCGGCAGCACGTGCAAGCCAGAGGCGACGAACATTCAAATGGTATAATTGACAATGCTCATGTGTTGGTAGATAACGATTCCACATAATAAAACTCCACACCAACCTGCCCGCACGGAAGCCATGTCATCTTGTTATCAAGATTAAAGAAGGCAACTATCACATACTATTTTAATATCACAGGCGCTCATTTTACCCTTAAAACGCGTGCACACTTAAAATCTGTACTACCTTGCACTGTCACACAATCTTGTAATCACTTAAGTAAATTAACTGGTGCACCGATTCCATCCTCTATAAAGCACACAATCCAACACTTACCTGCACAGCTGCACACACATATAAATACGTCACCGGGTCGACAAGACCTCTTGTCTACAAAATGTTTTAATATTCAGGAGAGAGAGAGAGAGAGAGAGAGAGAGAAATGGCAACAAATGCACTACTCTCTAAAAAAAAATCGAGTGAAATATTCACTCTTAAAGGAGTGAATACAAAAAAGAGTGAATTTAGAGGGAAATTTGAGTGAAATCTGAATGAAAATGAACATTTTCATTTTCACTCATTTTGGAGTGATCTCAGGGATCACACGAAGATTTTGGAGTGATCCCTGAGGTCACTCTAAAACGAGTGAAAATGAACATTTTCATTTTCACTCATTTTGGAGTGATCTCAGGGATCACTCGAAGATTTTGGAGTGATCCCTGAGGTCACTCTAAAACGAGTGAAAATGAACATTTTCACTCAAAATTCACTCCAATTTCACTCTAAATTCACTCTTTTTTGTATTCACTCCTTCAAGTGTGAATATTTTCACTCGATTTTTTTTTTTAAGAGAGTAAGTCAAAATGGGACCTTTCCCTTTCACATGCCATGGTGGCTTCATTTTTTTTGGGTAAGACAGCAAGGATTTTAAATCACCGCATACTGTCGCCTATCTCATTGCAATATCATATGTGCGGTATAGTAACGTACAAATAATGTAGATGTATTTTATTTGTAATTTCCCCTTTTTCTTATATGCACCGCCGACGCCACGTTTTCAAAAGTAGGTTGGGGGCACTTCCGGGTTTCATGAGCTAACACTTATTCTACTTCCGGGTTTCTTCAACTGACAAGCCAAAAAAGCCAAAAAACAAAACAAAACAAAAGAAAAAGAAAGAAACAAGCAAACTAACAAACAAAAAAGACTTACCGCGCTCACACTTCAAGGTTTCTATCTATTTCTCTATTTTCTTTCTAGTGCCACTATACAATGTAGTATACAGTACGTTTATTATACCCCTTTCAGTCAGTAGCCCCTGTTCCACTATGCCGTTCTCGCTACGATTTGACAATTTTCTCAGATCGGGAAGGATCGGGTAAAACCTGAGCCGATCTGGACACAGTACGATGTTAGAACGCTCGAAGAACGCTGCAGTTACGACTACCATAGGCGCCGGAAGTGGGGGGGCAGGGGGGCGGCCGCCCCCCCAATCCAAAAAGTGGGGGGGCAAAACGCATTTTTGCCCCCCCAAAAAGCCCCCCTCCCAAAAAAATGAATAAATAAACAAATAAATGAAAATAGATAAAATAAGAAAGATATGTATATAAATGAATAAACGCGAAAAAACATAGCTACAAACGACAGTTTTTGGACTGTAAAATGTCAAAATTTCCAAGCTCGCTCGCTCCGCTCGCTCGCATTCAATCGCTATGCCATTCTCCTGATGTTGCTGCCAGTAATTGCCAGCAGTTGCGCCTGGGCCGCCCCCCCCCCCCCCCTTAATTTCCAAAGCGAAAAAAACAAATATAGCTACAAACGGCAGTTTGGGGACTGTAAAATGTCAAAATTAATCGTCAAATTTATTCGTTATGTCATTTTCCTAACGTTGCAGGCAGTAATTGCCAGCAGTTGAGGCCGGTGCGCCTCCCCCTTAATTTCCAAAGCGAAAAACATAGCTACAACGGCAGTTTTTGGACTGTAGAATGTCAAAATTTTCAAGCCCGCTCGCTTCGCTTGCTCGCATTGAATCATTATGCCATTCTCCTAATGTTGCTGCCAGTAATTGCCGGCAGTTGCACCCGATGCGCCCCCCATTAATCTCCAAAGCGAAAGATATAGCTACAAACGCCAGTTTTGGGACTGTAGAATGTCAAAATTTTCAAGCTCGCTCGCTTCGCTCGCTCGCATTGAATGGTTATGCCATTCTCCTAATGTTGCTGCCAGTAACTGCCAGCAGTTGCGCCCGATGCGCCCCCATTAATTTCTAAAGCGAAAGTTATAACTACAAACGCCAGTTTTGGGACTGTAGAATGTCAAAATTTTCAAGCTCGCTCGCTTCGCTCGCACGCATTGAATGGTTATGCCATTCTCCTAATGTTGCCGCCAGTAATTGCCAGCAGTTGGGCCCGATACCCCCCCCCCCCCTTAATTTCCAAAGCGAAAGATATAGCAACAAACGGCAGTTTTTGGACTGTAAAATGTCAAAATTTTCAAGCTCTCTCGCTCCGCTCGCTCGCATTTTATTGTTATGCAATTCTCCTGATGTTGCTGACAGTATATAAGTTGTGGTTTCACACCGTCATTCCATAATCCATGTAAGGAAAACTTACAATGTTCCTCAATGACTGCGTTGTTGAATGTATCACATTCCGTAATGTATTGTAGTCCCATTATTGCGCACGCACACACGCACAAGCATACACACCGTCAAAATTACTTTTCCACAAGGTGCCCACCCCCAATGTTTCGACCCATCGTACGCCACTTTATATGCATACACACACACACACACACACATATATATATATATATATATATATATATATATATATATATAACATATATATATATATATATATATATATATATATATATATATAGATGTGTGTGTGTGTGTGTGTGTGTATATATGTGTATATTGTGTAACATATGTATGGTCTATAGTGAGCCCCCTCCAATATTTGCCCCCCCAATCCAAAACTGCTTCCGGCGCGCCTGACGACTACCACGAGCTTGCTACGCTCTTACTACGATGATCGGGAATGAGACATTACAATCTCTGCCGCTGCAGTTACGCTTTAGAACGATGTAGCTACGCTGTCAGTGCGATGTTGCCGATGCTATCCGATCGATGCACGCTGTATCTACGCTCTGAACGATCTATAGGATCTTATCACGCTGTTACCATTTCAGAGAGCTAAAAAGTGCCCGGTGTGCCCCGATGTACCCCGATTCGACTGTCGATCCGCAGTCAGCCAACTTATCACCATGCAGAACCAAAGAAATATACTATGGACCTCGAAGAAGCTCCTCAACTCACGGTTCTTTTGCAGCCATGCATCGTTATAATCAAAGACGTGCTGATCTTTCCAAGGCTTTTTCTTGATGTTCTTGCTTTTATAGTCCGTCTTCCTCCAGCTGTAGATGATTTTTGTATTCTTCAAAATTCTACTATGTCCTCTTCCTCCTCTTTTAGCAGTCTCTCTTTCTTCGCCTTATGGGTAGCTGCTTCGCTGCTTTCTTCTCTTCTTTTTCTTCATCTCTTCTTCTTCTTCGAAAATTTTAGCTCCTTCTTCTTCGGCCTCGACAGTTGCAGCGACAATGTCCTCCTCCTCCTCAACAGTTTTGCCTCTCGATCTCCTTGATCTTCTTCTGGCAGACATTTTGGCTGCCATTTTTCAAGCGTATCGGCTGCGTCCCTTTTTGGGCGGCGAGAGCGGAAGACGTGCGTAATTGAGTCTGGGAAGGCGTAGGAACAGCGTAGCTGAAGCGGAAGCAGCGTAGCTAAAGCGGAAACAGCGTAATTAAAACGGGAATAAAGCGTGCTGAGAGCGTTGTAGGAACGGGCCTTAATTCTATACGAGAGCAGAGAATTTAACGTAGTGAGAGCGGCGTTAAAGCGGGAAGATCGTGCTTTGATCAGGGAAGAGCGGCGCAGCAGCGGGACCACGTCGGTGTCTATAAGTTTACTTCCCCTTCTTGTGTCGATGTTACTACGCTCAGAAAGACCTTGTTACGCTCATTCCGCGGTGTTTACGCTGTCACTACGCTCTCCCAGCTTAGTGTACGATTAAAAATTGGTCAATTTTGATCCGGGAGATCGGGAAGAAATTTTGAACAGGTTCAAAATTTCTTCGCGATCTGAAAAAATGCCCGCTCCAACCCCGACCTCCAAACGCTGCTGCTACGATGCTTCCGATCTCCGTACGCTTTTGCCGCTCTCTCCCGATCTAGCAGATCGGGAGAGATCGGGGTCCAGATCGTGATAGTGCAACGGGGGCTTTATTCTTACTTAAAGGGGAAGCCCATTCGATTTTTATAATTTCACATCATGTAGAACATATTAAATCAACAGTTCCATGTTTAGATTTGTGGAATTGATTGCGGTCCTTTAGCAGAGAAACCAAAACTCTGAAAAGCCCAAAACAAATTATACTGGACAAGGTTGCAGCTTTACCATAACTGATAACAATGCATGAGTGGGGCCTCACGATTAAAATGCTTGAGTATGAGGCTCACATAGTACTGCGATTTTATTATAACCGCTTGCTTGACAAGGTCACCTGTGTATCCATAGATTTATATGCATGCTTACTTCTTTCGTACTGCTTCCTTGAGCCCCCACTCGCGCACTCCTATTGTGAAGCTGCTATGTCATCATCCTTATTCGTTTTGATTTGTTTTAAAGTTTGAAAACATTATTCCTTATCCCAATCGCTATAAATTCTGAAAACTCTGTACCCAGTATAACCAATGTATATAGTTGTTCAAATGTAAAAGTCTGAAATTCAGCCGGAGTTCTCCTGAAATGTAAGTGGAGCACAGTGAGAAAAATAGCACTTAAATCTATACATAATTTCAGCATAAATTCATCCCTACTAAAATTTTTTTCGAAGTTTATCAATAATAATGCTCATGGTTGGGTGAGGAACCATGGAATGATAGTTGTAACTGCTTTTAGCGTCAAATGTAGTGTAGACTTCTTGCTCTTGTTCTTACATCTCGCTCCTTCATCGCATGTTTCAAGAGAGACATTTCAAATTTTTGAAAAAAACTCGCAGGGGCGCAACAAAAGACGAATCCCCATGGATATTGGAAGGGCGAAGTGGTCGGAGTAATCGTAGCCGTCATTTCTTGTATCGTTTTGATCATCTGTGTCGTGGTGTTCTTGCAAAGGAAAAAAGGCCATCGGAATCAACGACTATTTCAAGACAGCAAGGAATCGTCAAAAGAGATATTGTCGAGTCAGTACTACCGGTGCCCTAAAGCCTAGAGCCATCTTGTTGGAATTTGAAAGCCTGACTATGCTAAAATAGCCAGTTGTAATTCCACTTTGCGCATATGAGTTGTTGGTTTTTAAATTCACCAAGATTAAGCGTCTGTTTTGAAATGATTATTCATATATAATCATTAGAAATGGTGCTTGCCAGCACATCCACCTGATGACAGCATCAAAGTGCTCATTAAAGACTGGTAGTTGGCAATATGAATAGAAAGTTTGTTAAAGCATTCAACGCAAAACAATGAAATGGACACTTTTCAAAGTGTTAGTTGCTCTACCACTCTGGCCACCTTGTGCACGCACGTTCATTCTATGTTTGAATATGCTTTCCATGATATTGTTATGACGGACAAGCTTATGTCGGTTTGAAAATGAGTAAAGTGCCTGACCGTGTGAGAAAAAAAAAAAAGGAAAGATCGTTTATACCGATGTGCACATAATAGAGCTCGTTATCTTTAAATGAAAAGCTATAACACACATGCAAACGAATTACCCTAAAAACATAACATGACATAACATAACATAAACATAAAATGTTTATGACATTTGATAAGCATAGACATCTCCAGTAGAACGTCCCAGGATGTGTTATAGTCATTGCAACCTACGTTGTAACATTATCAGGTAAAAGATAAAACGTTTTACGAAAATGTATATTGGGCGGTAAGTTGGCTCAGTCGGTAGCGCGTCTGCCTCACGATCCTATGGGCCCGGGTTCGAACCCGAGTCTGGACTGAGTAATGTTGTGTGAAAGCATACCGTCCCCTCTAGCAAGAGGCAAAACACTCTGTCCCTCGGATAGGACATAAAATGGAGGTCCCGTGTATGAGAGAGTCACAACTCATGCACGTAAAAGATCCCGCTTCATTCATTCATCGCAAAAAGCAGGGTGTTTAACCCGGTGAAGTGGTCCCACCTCACATCCAACTGGATCCCATGGAAGACCAGCTTAACATAGCTGAATATGGGCTATCCAGCCATCTTCACAGATGGAAATGTACAAACAAAACCTTTGCTCATGATGTAGCAAGAGTGTTAGTAGACCCGCACATCAGTGGTTCAAGAACCCGCAATGTCTTTCTGTAGTTACTTAATGTGTCGATCTTCAACATTACTGTCGTAGCTAAGCTTTGTGGCAGCTTAATGCCATCAGAAGACAGTCTAATAGAAATCGATACAAGATAGGCAACAACACGCAATACTCATTGTTCAAAGTGTTATGTATTATAACAAATAGTACGGTCACCTCTCAGGAGACGTGGTTACGAAAGAAAATGAATGAGGCAATAGTCAATTTATCAATTTATGTAACTGCACATGCATTTTTTATATCAAAGGATCATATTATATCCAGACAGCAACATCGTATCGTTACAGCCTACAAGACTTATTTCGAATATCAGAAAAAAGAGATTTCAAAAATTCGGGTCAGGTGTGTCCGATAGATTTCAGAGCCGTCTCCATTACATGATTATGTAAATGAAATTTTTCACAAAGTGTCTTGTATAGGATAAGAGTGTAATGTCTTTGTTCAATTGAATTTATGTGAAAAAAGAAGATGGCACCTTTCCGCCGTATGGTAACAAGTAAAAAGCGAGTTCTGCACAAAAATAATAATGTCACTCACCTTGAGTTAATGCGAATAAAAGATTTCAATGTACCTGAAAACCCGAGTCAGTGCATGTGTTATTCGTGAAGCGTTCTTTTGAAGAATGTATTGTCATTATTCTTTTTTGAGGTTGCCTATTGAAACAATATTGCAATGAAAGATGTACGATAGTATCACGGACTTATAAAGCATATTTAGATAGAGTGGTCATGAGAACAAAATACTTCATCTTCTGAAGTATATGTCACCATTATGAGGAACTTTATCAGAGATATATTCAACATGAACGTTCAGTTTCAAGTTTTCATTTATTGCAAATCCCAAGAAATTGAACACTTTCTGTTTGTTCTAATATTTTACCATCTTCCATAATATCGGGATGTTGCATATCAGTGTTATTTCGTGTAAATTAATGATAATAGTTTATGTATGTGACGCCTTTTCACCACACATCCTTTGGTTTTGGTTTGATGGGCTCTCTAGCGTACTAATACTCCGGTTAACAGACTAAGATCCCTATATATTTGATTTGAGTTCATTTCATTAGAATCTATTTCCACTTTGAGTTCGCAAGGATAAAATACAAACATAACTGGGTTAAAGTGGACCAAGTGATTATCAAAATTATTACTATTCAATGATATTTTGTCAATTTTTAAGTACAAAAATAATCGAAACAATAATACATGTACTACTATCATCACTTGCAACACTTGGATACCAGAACCAAGGTGGGGGAGACTAAATCACAAGCATAGCTTTAGGCCTCCGGAAAAAAAAAAAAATCAAATGTCATCATTATGAGACACACACACACACACACACACACACACATATATATATATATATATATATATATATATATCATAAGAGGAGATGATATGAAATAAAGGGAATAGATGAGATAAGTTGAGATAAGAGAGGAAAGAAGAGATGGAGGGAGGGGAGGATATCAAGCAGGAGAATTTATAATTTCAAACAGAATATCTTTGTATGAGATTATTCCTAAATAGCTTTTTAGAATTACTCAATATAGATTGATATTTCTCTTAGACTTGTGTCCTATGAAATCCAGAGTTTGGGCCCTGTGAATGTAAATATTCTGTTAGCATAATGCTTTATTCCAAGGTAAATGCGGTGAGTTAGACTGTCTCATTGGGTAATCATGAACCGAACTATGTTTGATAAACATTTCAGACAATATCATCGGAAGTTCGTTATATTTGAATTTATGCATAAACTGTCCTGATTGAAAATCACGTAAATCATGAATTCTAAGAACCTTATGTTCATAAAACAAATTATTGGTGTGTAAATAAAAGTTAGTGTTACAAATTTTACGGAGAACTTTCTTTTGTAATGAATTCTATCAGTCAGGAGTTTACTTGAGTTACACCATGCAGGCCAAAAGTTCATAATGTAAATTAGGAAGAATCAAAGTAGAATAAAGTGGGAAAAGAACAGAGCGAGAAGAAAAAGAAACAACTTTTTGAATTATTTAAAACTCCAGAATTTCTAGATATAATTTTACTGATGTTATCAATATGTTCTTTTCATAATAACTTATCATCTATTATCAAAGAAAATTTAATGGAGTTCACTTGATCAAGTACATAATTATCAAAGCAAATATTATCTGGAAGAGTGGCTATTACATTACTAAATTATATAAGATCTATTAGTTTTTTAACGTTCAAAGATAATCTATTTGACTTCAATCGAATCGCAACAATATGTAACTCATCATTCATTATTTGAACTAACTGAATGAGATAAAAGTATATTCGAATCATCAGCGAACAAAACAAAGGAAAGCTTTCGTGAAGAATGTTGCATATCATTGATATATATTGATAACAATAATGGGCCAAGGGGGCTTCCTTTATGTACTCCACATGAAACATTACACATTGATGAGGTATTATCATTCACATAAACTCATTCTATCTGTAAGATAGACTCCAAGGCCCTTCCTCTCACACTATTGTGAGATAATTTTTGCAAGAGTATGACTATTATGATCAATAGTTGTTGTTGTTGTTGTTATTTTAAAGATCGAAAGAAGAGAGAGAGAGAGAAATGGGGCCCTATACAAATAATTTGCCCCAGACAGCACTTATAACATATAACAAACATTATAGATCTTAAAGAGATATAAACAAGAATATTAAATGCATACCAAGTCCCCTCGAGGGAGCTCATATCGTCTCCACGAGGGAGCTCATTGTCTCCACGAGGGAGCTCATATTGTCTCCATAAAGGAGCTCATTACGTCTCCACGAGGGAGCTTATGATATTGATGAATACCTCATATTCTTCAGACAAACTCAAATAACTACACAATACACGCGCGCGTGTACCGCACACTAACTCATCCACGTGCACACACTCAACCACATACACACACCTCCAACCACGCACAGACACACCCGTATCATGGTTCAACCCAAAATAATGTACAGTATTTAAATAGAGCACACACACAATGATATGTTTTTTACAAAATAGATAAAATTACTATAACTGTATCATTGTTTCGAAAGAAAGAAGAAGAAAAAAATATATATACAATTTGTATATACAGTGTATATATCAAGGAGCTCTAAGGCGTTGATACAGAAAAATATTTGCATATACAGAAAAATATTTGCAGTGTTTATATCAAGGAGATCAATCAATAGTGTCAAAGGCAAATGATCAATAGTGTCAAAGGCCTCGGAGAGGTATAGGAAAATTCCAAGAATGTGATAATGGTTATCAATTGCTTTATAGTTACTTTATGTATATGAATGTTAGCATGTCATGTGTTTTACTGTGCTTCTCTCGGAGTTCAAACTGATAATCAGAAAATAAATTGAAATTGTCCAAGAATTTGACAATTCTGGCATATCTGTACCACCTTTTTCAAAAATTTGGAAAGACATGTGAGCATATGCTTGGTGTGCACGCTACACACTGAAGAGAGAACATTCCGCACTACTATTGCTTTTTCTTTTCTTTTTTATCCCTGCACTATACGTAATTGTGAAAAATACTGTTGCTTGACCAATTAGAAAATAAGGTGCTGACAGGGCGTCTTATTATATGGTTCACTCATTTTGGATGATTACATTTTTGGGTGATCTGTAAATTCTCCTCTTTCCTGATGAGTTTTCTCGGAATTATGACTCTGTTTACCTTGTATTTGATAAAATTATAATTTTTTTGTTGATATAGTAAACTGTATCGCAACGAAAGTCGGTCTTTATAATTGTCTTTAGGGCAGACATTCATCAATTTCTGTTAATTTCTACTCACAAAATGGGGTGTGCAAGTTCAGGTGAGGGAGGCAGTGGAATTACGTACGACCTACTTCGATTGTACTTTAACTTAAAAAACAAAGGAACATGATCATACTGTATCAATTTATTAAGGTACATGTAGTTGCATAATGTTCTTTTGTAGTTGTCAGTACTATTCACTATGAAACTGTTATAGATACAGTTATTCATTTAACCATATCTATCATTACAATCCTTCATTTTCTTGTGAAAGTTTTAAAAAGGATGCGAATGATTTCAAACGATTAAAGAGAGCATCCATACACATGAGATCTATACCTGAAAGATTTGTGAGGAAACGAGATTCTTGGGTTATCTAAATGTATACCTAAACATAAATGCAGGCTTTCGAGTGGGATAATGTAAATAAAAAAAAGCAGGAATGAAGTAGGAACAGAATCTCTAAAAAAAAAAAAAAAAAGTAGAAAAAAGTCGGACATGAGAGAGAAAAAGTAAAACATTAGAGGAAAAAGTAGGAATAAATCAGGACATGTGCAGGCTTTTTGAAGTAGTTTTTGTCGATACTCACCAGAACTCTTGATGGTACATGAAAATCTTAATTTGTACTCACAACCCTGCTGCCTGAGCCTCACTTTTGTTCCTGGGAGAGCCTGAAAAATAAACAAAGGCAGACTTGTTGGAACAATGTCAGGAAACAAACACAAATGTATGCTCACAGTAGAGGCAATACGAATCTTGATCACTTACTATAATACTTGCATAGAATAGACATCATTCTGTGATTGACATAAACACCTACCATGTATCATCCCACAAAATATGACATAAACATTCCCTGATGAGTAAGTTATACACTAATTCCAAAGGTACATTATAAACTTTCATTTAAAAGATGACATCTTTTATCTACAATTGTGCACTCATTTGAATGTTTTGAAGTTGTGAGGACATGTGTTTCATTTCAAAATGTGAAAAAAGATTGAAATAAGGATATTTGACAAAAGCTATTTAAAAAAGATGACACTATTATCTACATTCATTTGAAATTGTGAAGATCATGTGTTTCATTTCAAAGTGTGAAGAAGACTGGAAATAATGATGTTTGACAAAACTATTCAAGTGATACTCAAGACAAATTGGTATGCTTTCAAGTTCCAGCTGAATGACCATGAGATATTAAAGCATGAAACTAACTTTCCAAGAGACCTTCAATCTCAAATACATGTAAGCACTTAACATGTGTTCAAACATTTCAAAATAGCAGGATAATTTAAACTATACTTATATGTAGTGCTCAGGTATAAGTCTCTGAGAGCACGTGTAATCATTTTACATTGGTACATGTACTTTATCACTTGTACAGGCAAGACATGCATAAAGGTCGACTCTGGACATTGAGGCCTTACGAAGTGAAATTATATCTTCCAATGCATTAACATCTTTATTTTGCAAATCCTGACCCACTACAAATCTACACACTTAAATACTGTGAGTTTACGGCACAGTGTCCACCATTGAATTTCCAGTGATATAGATTATCTTGGCATAATCACATGATATGGATGGAAACATATTGCAAGCTCAGTTTGAAACACTTTAACCAACAGGACATAAAACATCCAAAGAGAGAGAGAGAAAGAAAAAAAACCAAATACTTTACATTTCAGTATCAATCAGGGAAATGTAGTATTGTCGCATATAGAGTAACAGACGACTAATATAACCAAATGACCCCACTTTACAAGACGTGAGGAGTAGATAATGTACATCTGCTTTTGTTTCTTATTGTCTGCAGTCTTACTGACTTTATAAGTAGCAAACATGAATGGTGTTTTTGTTTTTTTTGTGTATAATTTTCGGTAGATAACAAATCAGTTTTCATTTCTTTGGCGTTCTGTAGATGCTAGATTCCATGTATTCTTGAATCAACTTACATTTGTATTAACTAATTTAGAAAGAGTTGTAGAAAATTATCATTCTGTACTTTCCAATGATTTTCTACTGTTTGCAATTTTTGCCAAATTCACTGGAGATAGTTAATAATTCTTTACATTCAACTTCTTTTCGGCTCATAATGACCCTTTTTGTAGAATACACATACAGCAATTTGATCTTTTCCTGAAGTTTCTCCATTTTCAATTATTCCAGGCATTTTAAGCTTATTCAATATTCTTGAAATCAAACTTCTTCATATAAATTTGAGAATATCATATCCTTCAGCCTTTGAAATTTTACATGGTTGAGATTCTGCATCTCATTCTCCAGATATTTTGCTGGATCAGTATTTCAGCTTGTCAAATTTATAAACTATACTCTGTGCAAGATCGGGGGAATAAACAGTGACTGTCACTATCATTTAAGTCCTTGCTAGCTTCTCTGATTTCTCAGCAAATTCCAATTAACAAACTTTTTAGCTGTTTGAGAGCGAATACACTCTAGATGATCTGTATACTTACAATACAGTTCCTATTTTTTTCTTAAATACAGTGTATTTGCGCCCTTTCAATTTTGATACTCTCCATTGTTATTTTGGTTTTAACCTTAAACGTACAGTTTTGTATGTTGACACAACTGGCATACACATCCATCCATTCACTTTTTTCTTCTTTAAGAAGTTTCTCTGTCTCACTTAATAACCAAGACTCTTTCAAATGGTTCAATATTTTGGGTATGTCTCTTCAAATGATCCATCAGATTTTAACCACTTTCACTAAGAGATTTATGTTCTACCATTTTCCCGCATTATGTCAAAACTAGCTAGGTAATAAAAAGATGTTCAGCCTTATCAACTAAAATTTGCAAGATTTCTGGAATAAAAATATGTCATGGCTTCTAATTTTTCTGCAAGTTGTTTCAACCAAACTTAACAAACTGTTCTGTTATACAGATTCTTGATAGTTGGGTATGTGATTTCATGAAGTGGACTTCAACGTCTCATGGTTTCAACTTCAATTGAAATATTGTTTTTGCGGGCGTTTTCCATGAAGTTCTTCCATTTTCTGCTTTCTTCTAAGTTCTTCGAGGTAATATATGCCTTACCTATATGCCTATATGATACAATTCAACCAATACTTTTATGATGTAACAAGATTGTCCATAAAGAGGTTTCTGCTCTCCTGTTAGTCCTTATCTTTCAAGACGGCTAAGTAATTACTGTTGTTCTCACTCCTTGTTAACAATTTGTGGGATCTGTTAATTAAACACTTCTCCCTGTTCATCTGATTTTTCAGCAACTAACTTTCCTCAGCTGTTTAACTTCAGATGAATTAAGGAAGATTTCTCGGAGTCGTATCTGCAACCTGCCCATAATTCAAATAGATATCACAAGTCATATGACTCATTTAGTCTTCAAAGTTTAAAGTTTTGACAAATTTAGCAACTTACATTTTCTTTTTTTTTTAATGTTGCCAAAGGATCAAACTGATGTAACCCGAGTGCTTTTGATCTAGTCTCAGTGATATGCAAGTTTCATGCAAATGGGTCCCTACCAATCCATGCTTTCTTGGGCATGACTCATCCTCACATCAACCAGATCTAGTTTCGGTGGTGAAAAAATTACTTTCATATTAAGTTTGTCGTATTGCAATCATTGTTTATTATTATCAAAAACATATATTTTTGAAGGATTTCAGGCAAAGGGGATCTGAAGGTTTTATTTCTTGTTTTGATATGACCCTTATAATTTACATGGTAAACCACATTTTAGCAAAGGAAATTTCTGGTTTCTGAGGATTTGCATGCCAGCACATACATGATACATTATGCTTGAACTCTACATCCATTAACCCTAACTAGGCCGGGGGGGGGGAGCCTCCGAGCCCCCCCCCCCCCCCCCGCCCGACGTTCCGCGCGATGTATCGCTAACGCGAAAAGCTATCGCCGCGACGTTTCATGACTTTTTTCTTTCTAGTCTCCCGCATCTTTTGACACCAAATTTGCGATGCCCGGGCACCCGGTTCCGAAGTTGCGTATAAATATGTACATGCATGTCAGACCAAAAATTGCTCAAAAACGTCAATTCGTGTACAATTTCAATGCAAACTGTGCTTACAGGCAAATTTCATAAAAGCATGATTATTTTGGGGTTTTATTGATTAAAATCAATTACTTAGTAATAACATATTTTCTTGTTCGGAACAATGTCGCGGACAAGTTTCATCGAAAAAACAATGAAAAACATATAGTCGAAAAAACAGAAATACATAAGAAATTCACAAAAAAATAGAATACTTAAGAAATTTTTTCTGATGGCACAAGTTTTTCTCTTATATTTCCTCAGGACACTAAAAGGAATATTTACACAAAAAGTGTGCCCATTTTGAGCTTTATTTAGTGATTTATACCAAATTGTCTGATTTCATGCATCATTATGCATAAATTAGCATAATTTAGCATAAATGATTATTTTCTTTTAAATCTAACTTTGTGGTGCTTTAGATTACATCATAGGCAATGTGTGTGCCAATTTTCGTCGCGATCGCGCGGTCGACAGGCGAGATCTGAAGGGGGGGGGGGGGCCTGGGAGGCCTCCCGGCTCTATGATCTACCTGAATAGCCCGGCCTAGTTAGGGTTAAAACTGGCTGTAAACTTAGGTGGTATTTTTCCCCTCAGTTGTATTCTTTGGAAGTCACATGTCAAATTCTACTTTTAAGTGCATGGCAAGCTTACCTGGTAATTTTGAGCGATGATGAGAGCTGGTTGAGCTGTACTCAAAGTCCTAGCCTAGGCTGCAATATCAGTGGGGTCAATCACATCTGCACAGGAGCAAAAGCTGTGAGGCTGGCAGCAGTCTTGTGGTTGATTGGTGTGTGTTATCCCTAATTCATGCTGAAGAGGCTCTCCCCACCAGTAAGAATCTGCAACTAGAGTCTATGCTCATCATTTCTGAATATCAAATATTCAAGTAGCCTTGCACATTCTTTTTTTTTTTTGCGGGGGGTTTTTACCCAATAAAGTAGGAAAAAGTAGTTCAAAAGTAAGATTTTAAGCAAAAAAGTAGGAAAAGCAGGGACAGCAGTAAAAAAAAAAAAAAAAAAAAAAAAAAGTAGGAAAGAGTAGAAAAAGCCTGTAAATGTTTCTGTTCAAAGAGCATTATTTTCATCTAATATGGGAACTTCTTATTGGTGAAAGAACGGATCAGGATGCGCTATAAAGGCGAGATTTGTACAAAATCTTGCAGTATTCTTTTCTAAAATAAAGAATACTTTTGAATTTGGATGTACTACAATTTCCCCCAATGAGACTGCAGTTTATATCTTAGGTTGGGTAACAGTACATGTATACATAAGCATTAAGAGGGACTTACAGCAGTTCTTGGGATTTTTAGGGTCATGGGCTCGAAG
Source organism: Diadema setosum (assembly GCF_964275005.1). Lineage (NCBI taxonomy): Eukaryota > Metazoa > Echinodermata > Echinoidea > Diadematoida > Diadematidae > Diadema > Diadema setosum. Next base: position 10,772,911 of record NC_092705.1, on the reverse strand, counting down.
GTCAAGGGTCAAAGATCAGGTTAAAATGCTAAATTCTATTATTTAATGCTGAAATTGCACGTTTAATGTATATACCTTGAAGATTACTAAAATAAGCTTAAAAGCGTCAAAGGTCAAGTGAAAATCCTCAATTCCCGAATACCTGCTCTCTTAAACAATGTAGGCTATATAGTCTGGGTGCCAAAGCCAGATTTTGGGGTTAACCTTGTTTTGCCGTCTGCCCGATGTTTCTTGATGGTTTTACCCCATTTCGAGGGTGCTAAATCCGAATCTGCATAATGTAACTCTTGCATTCTTGAGGGTTTTGAGATATTTAAGATGGCCGCCAAAATGGCCGCCAAAACCGGAAATTCCTGTGTATTTCCATCTGAATGGTGAAAATTGTAAATAATTGGTGTTTTACCCTATCTAAGGGTGCTGAATCCGTTGGGTATTAGACGTAGTGGTCATTATACTAAATGGTGGTAGATAGTTGTTTATTAGACTAAGCGGTCATTAGACCAATGGTCCTAGACTAATTCATAAATAGGTAGCCCAACTGGTTATTAGACTAATCGATAAATTGCCGAAGTGGATATAGGCCTAGCCTAAGTGGATGGAGCCCAAGTGCGAATTAGACGAAATAATGATTACACAAAGTGGGTATTAGACAAAATGGAAATAGACGAATCGAGTATTAGTCGAATATGTGAGGAGACCATGTGATATATAAACCAAATGGTAATAGACCAAATGGATATTAGACGAAATGGGCATTGCCCATCTTGTAAGTAGACGGACTGGTCATTAGACTAAGTGCCATTTGGACTAAATGGTAACTTATAGACGAACTGGTTGTAGACAAACTAGGATTAAACCATGTGGGTTGAGATGAAACGGGTATTGGACGAAGTGGGAGTATCAAGGCTTTTTGATTGGAGAGCTATTTTCAATGGAATTTCCCATGATTCGAATAGATCGAAGTGTTTGAAACATTTTGATTATTTTTATGAAATATACCATTTTCAGATCAGGGACAGAAAAAAAGGTCGCACACTGTAAAAGAAAAGGTAGCAAAAGTTATTGCTGAATTAACAGATGCGGAAAACAGCATACAAAACAAGGCTGGGAAGTTGCATTTATGATACGCAAAAAGGGGGGAACTTTCACATATACACAGTATGTTGAATGAAACAACTTCAGTGGAGTGACGGTCAAAAATGTTCCTGGCAACTTAGGGAAATGTTTATATAGTGGGACTTTTTCTATCCAGCTATCTCTTCCTCTCTCTTTCTCCAATCCATGACCATCTTTGATCATGACTCCACTGATATTTAGCAGGATTTAAATAAAATCATTCAACATGCTATGTAAAGTTCCCCTTTTTTGCGTAAATGTAAATGCAACTTCCCAGCCTTGTTTTGCTAAACTCTTTTCCGCATCTATTAACTCGGCAATAATTTTTACTACCTTTTCTTTAGTGTGCGATTTTTTTTTTCTGTCCCAGATCTGAAAATTGTTTATTTCCTTAGAATAATCAAACTGTTCCACACACTTCAATCTGTTTGAATCATGGAAAATTCCATTGAAAATAGCTCTCCAATCAAAATGTCGTAATTCATTTATGATGATTTGCAAATCCCATGACGATTTTCCCGTATTAAAGTGCAAAAATAAATGCAAATAAGTTTTAGGTTATTGTTGGCTGAAAAACAGAGTCTGTCCGTTTAAAAACAAAACAAAACAACAACAACAACAAAACACCGAACGTCATGAACGTTCTCTAATTTTATAGTGTACAACTACACCGTGCAACAACATAAATTGAAACTCTCTACAGGTGTATTATGTCTTCTTATCAATGTGGACCATCCTCGTCTTGTTGAAATAGATCTTTCATTGTTTCTTGGTTCATATAATCGTAAATACTGCGATCACATACTGAGTACGCACTTGCAGTTATCATTATTAATATTACTGTTATTATCATTGTTATTATTATCATTATATTGTTTTTGTTATTATTACTACTACTGCTACTACTACTACTACTACTACTACTACTACTATTACAACGTGTATTATTTATTCGGCCAGATAGAGCATATATGAATGCAAATATCACAAACTTTAAAAAAAAAACTAAAGTGATCATTACGAAAGGATACGCTGTACGGTACGTACATAATATACAACACAAAATGATAAAGGTTTAGGTGTTGACAACAAGTGCGTCAGGGCACACAAAAGGAAATTTACTATTGCCCGTATTTGCACAAAAGAAATTTATTATTGCCCGTATCAGGCATGTATACCCACACATGTTGCCCCTAAGGAACATTGACGAAATACATACAATTTAGACACACACACACACCCACACACGCACACACACACATAGCCTTTGAAACACAGTGACAAATTCATAGGCGTTTCAAGTCACACGTGAAGTGATGCGCTAAGGGTCCAACTTCCTCTTTAAATGTACTCATTTTCACGATTCCGTCCTGGTTGACAAAACAAGACCAATATCCGTATAATTTATAAGCATCCGTATTCTAATGACCATAATGACAACTGAAGTGATAAGGATTTAATGATTCACAAGCTTTGTACTAGTAATTCATTCAATGTTTAAAGGGATGGTATAGTATTGGTGGAGATGAAGATTGAGGTTTTTTACTTTTTGCGAGATACTTAGAACCCACTTATGAAATGTTACAGAGCATACCATTCTCAGAGAATTCGAAGTTTATTTGATGAAACTCGGATTTGAAATGGCTGAGATATCCAAAAACAAAGTAAAACAAAGCGATCCTAATTAAAGTTGGGTCCCATCTTTTATTAGTATCACTTTTTTTTTGATATCTCAGCCATTTCAAAAACAATTTCCATCAAATAAATATTAAATTTGTGTTGGAATTACATGCTCTTTCATATTTCATAAAAAGCTTCCCATTATCCCACGAAGAAAAGTAAGAAATCTGAAGCCAGGTCTCAACCAAAACTATATCATCTCTTTAACTATACTGGTAGTTTCATTCTCGCTCTCTCTCTCTCTCTCTTTAGTAGTACTACTTCATATTGAAGAGAATGTCTCCCAAATTACCTCCTGGAACAAAATTCCGAGTATATAGTCTAAAGAAAACGATTAGTTTCTAAGAGAAAACGTTGATATAACGCACAATCCTATTCTCTTTGTCTCCACTCCCCCACCCCCGCCCCCTTTTTTTCCCCGGACACCTGGGATTTCCCTAAAATAGATGGCTACAATGGTACCGAGCATATAGTTTCTGTTTGCTTGTTTGGAAGAACAAGCTGCGCCCTACCATAATCCTCTCTTTTAAAAAGGTTTCGATGTGACATTGTATTCCGGTTTCGAAAAATTCGAACATACCTGCCTGGACGGAGGTACGGATCCTTTGACACTTATACTGACGTCATTTACTGGGGTATTTATAGTGTGGACTATCTACGCTATAGCATAAATCTATTAAAAAGTGTCCACACATTGGGTTTCAGTTATGGGTATATTCTGAAGGAGCAGACTTTGAACTGTAATTAAAATAATGTGTAACTCATTTCAAATTGACTCTCCGAACCTATCTAAATATTGGGTATTTTAAACACACCCTCTTGGAAACTATGTACTGAGAAAAGAGGCTTTGAAGTATTGGCTGCAGATTCAAGCGCTTTAAAGGGATGGAATGATAGTACTGGTCGAGAGTAGAATTCAGATTTTAACTTTTTGCAAGATAAGAATGTTAAAGAGCATTTAATTCTGAGAGTAATTTATAGTTTATTTGATGAAAATTGCCTTTAAAATGGCTGAGATATCAAATGATAAAGTAAAACAAAGCGATCCTCTGCAGATTAAGAAAAGATTGGTCCCACATCTTATTAGGATCGTTCTGTTTTTGAATGTCTCATCTATTTCATAACCAATTTTCATCAAATAAAGTTTGAATTCGTCTAGTATAGGAATTATATGTATTTTCATTTAAAAAAATGTCATCATCAAAAAACGTTGCAAACCCGAGGCCCCGTCTCAACCGAAACTATGATCCCTTGAAATCTTACCAAGGCGTGCACTGTGAAATGAATGGACAAAAAAAAAAGCAAAACAAAACAAAACAAAACAGGATGTAAAACTCCTTTGCAACAACAATGAAAGAATTATCAGGTTAAGCTGAAATTCACCATGCTCTATTTAGACATTCTATCCAAGACTAATATCAATATTTTCAAAGCAGTATAGCATTATCCTTTCAAAGGTTGTTACAGTTTAAAGTGTAGTGCGTGTCAAGGGTTTCAAAGAAATGAAAAGGAGCCTCTACCACATACGTTTTAAATCACACTATTCTACTTAAGAATGTTCCAGAAAAACGTAATTTCACGTTCGTTTTATTATCCAACACCTTTTATAGAATGATATAGAAGAACTACTCTTTCAGAAAATATGAAACAGTCAAGATATACCTATAGGTTGGCCCGTTTCATCTATTTTGAGTCCTCACGAAAACCAGGGCGTGCAACTTTTTGTTTGTTTTGTTATGCACGGTTAATTATATTTAATGAATACTATAATCTAGGGTTTCCCAATCACTTTCATTGTGTCGTCATTCAATTTCATATCAGAAGCATTCATTTTAATCAGATAAGCCCATGCATTAAAATAGTTATCCGTCATTCAGAATAGTTTTTGCCTTTCAAATTCAGAGCCGGCACTGCGTTTTTTTTAAGACACAGTGGGGCAGTTTACATTTGTTGCCACTTCCGGGGTTAATCAGCAAACAAAAAGTGGCCTATGTATTTCCATGTTTTATGCAAAAAGAAAAAAAAAAGAAGTATGCTCGGGAGGGGGAAGCCGAGCTCTCCTCGCCCCCCCCCCCCCACCCCCTGGTTGCGCCGGCCCTGAAATTGACTAATGTGGCAACCGATTTCGTATTCGCCCATTACTATTGACCATTGATTGCGCATACATTTTTCAGCAATAGTTAATCAACTTCGTCTCAACCTGTCGCCAGCTCATTCCAAATATCCACAGTGGCATTTAGGCAAACAGGCTCACAATACACGAGCATTGAAATGAAATTGATGAAGTGTTTATCAAAAAAAGTACCTATCTTGTACTGCATTTCAAATTGAATGTTAACATGGTTAAGGACGAGTAAAGTCCATTATGAGGATCTGTAAACGATGAAAGTGAATGTGTCAAATGAAGATCACCAAAACATTATCATGATCGTCATAATGAAAATAGGGCCTAAAGATGCAAATCAAAGATTACAAAAACAATGTGAAGGATTTATATTGAAGTTAATATAATGTTGAGCAAAAGAAAGCAGTTCAAATGCACACACACACACACACACACACACACAAAATCGAATATTAAAAGCAAAAGTAACATTCGATTATTACATGGAAAAAATAACTCTTACTTATTAATGTGTATTACGAAATTAATGCTCATGAAAATTGATTGCTAAAAAACGAAATTCAAAGTGCTTTGAAGTTTTTTACCCAGCCCGTCGCACTAATTTGAATGCACGAATTTAGAAAGTAATACCCAGGCCTATATACGAACTTGAATGCTTATATTCGACTTTAAACTCCTGACCATTGATCTGGGTGCCTAAAACGAATTTGACAGCACCAAACACGAAATTGTTTTAACCAAAGTCACTCCACAGCTTCAAACATACGAATTTGAATGCACATAAAATGAAAATGGCCGACAATATTACGAAATTGGCCGGTAAATCTATTCTATACACGTACTTGACCAAGTGGTTAGGCATGACGCGAAATAATAAATATTGAAACTTTTGTTGATCGTCTCAAGTAAACGTATTTATATACGTATGTATAGAATTATAAAGTCTGAATAAAGTGCAGGATGATAGAACAGAAGGTATACTGATCGGTATTTTGTCGTTGTTGTTGTTTTAAATAGTTCTAATTACAGCTTTCTGTAGTGCTGAATCATATTCGAATTAAATACTATGGATGCGAAAGACATGTGTGTGCATCCTTTCCAACTCCATTCTCACTCGCATAACACGTTGTTTCATGTTTTCATACATGTAAGTTAAACAATGATTCCTCTTAATTCTTCTTTATCCTAGGCCCTGCGTGTCAGCTGAAAGGATGTCAAAAGCGGTACCAATTATATTACACTAAAGATTGCTATTCTGCAAAGCTTCGTAGAATACAAACCACAAGAAAGATTGCAATCAAATCAGTAGGCCATTTAAAGTGACAAAGGACGGGAAACATTATTTATACCTCTTTTTTTTGGGGGGGGGGGGAGTGGTAGGTACAGGAAAGGTACGTATCACGATGTGAGTTTGTGTGTATGTTAGCTTTTCCACAAACACTTTTCTGCCAAATGACAATTGAATACCCGTTATCAATAGTTTCTTTTCTCTCTCTTTTTTTTTTTTTTGGGGGGGGGGGGGGCGAACACTACAATGTGTGTGGAAGAATAACTCTTCAAAGAACATTTCATGGTTAAATGACCATTGAATGATTGTAAATTGGACGTTTGTTTGCTAAATTTTCATGATTATTTCCGTCAATTGCACAATATGTATAATTAATATATATATATATATATATATATATATATATATATACATACATACATATATATATGGGTCTAGGGCAATTACCCCCTGGGCAATTACCCCGCACCCTTCCCCTGGCCCTTATCCTAATCCTAATCCTGACCCTATCCCTAACGCTAAACTAAACTCCTAACCCTAAACCTAACCCTAACCCTAATCTTTACTCTTACCTTACCACCAACCAGAAATTGGCCGGGGGGTAATTGCCCTCTGGGGGTAATTGCCCGGATACGATATATATATACATATATATATATATATATATATACATACATACATATATATATATATATATATATATATATATATATATATATATCATATATACATGTTTATGACAAAACAGAAAAAAACTCAAAAATCTCAATTCTTGTTAATTTGAGATATTTGATTAAAGCTAAACAAGAAGATAATAAGAAAATGTGGGTTTTTTTTATCATAACTTAAACAATATTCCTTATCTTACAAGTGAGGTACGGTAATACATACTGACTACGAACTTACTATAAAATGCTTTAAAATGGTGCTTAACCTGTTTGTGATTAAACTCATCATAGTTTTATCTACAAGAACAGTATAGGTGTCTTTATCAGAGAGTTATGATCAGTATTGAAAGTCAGCATCAAGAGAGCATAAGTCTGGGAAGGGTGAAGGGTGTGGGAGAGTGTTTTCCCATCCAATAGCAGGGGCTTTCGCAATATCTGTCTATTCTTTGCAGTGGCCACAAATGAACTTGTTTTGCATGAAGTTCTTTTTCAAAACAGAGATGAGACATGCCCACGTATGTTCAGTAACCAAGTGATATCACGCTGCACACCAACCACACAAATTTTGTACTGCTATGTCACTGTTTGCATACATCTTTTCTGAAGCAGAAACATCAAGGAAAGACACATCTAACAGATTCATTCAGTCCGCAGTTTATTTATATACATGAAATCACACTAACATCTGAGGACGGATGGTGTTGATACATATTTTAAACATTATATTCCTGCACCTCAGCGCTTGGACACAGTGTATTTCAACAATTTTAAGCCCATATGTGTGAAATATTTTGGACAACATGGAGCAGAATGAAAATTCAACAGGGTGTCTTGAAAGGCACATTGACTTATAATTTTTATCTGCAAGATCATTACATTGATACCACAGTCAGGAACAATACAACGTAGACGTACAAACACAAATTTAAGTTGAGTCCATCTTTTTGATTACCTGTATAATTATAGCAACCATGCTTAGCAAATATCGAACCACTGTAGAAAATCATGCACATGGATAATAATTTGGTAATAGTAATCTCCAAGACATTGTACAGTGATTCATGGGAGTGGGCCCCTCCCCTTCCCCCCCCCCCCCCCCAATCCACTAAAATAACAAAATGAAGGGAAAGACTGGAACTCCGCAGTAGAATCTATAATGCATGATTGATACTTACTTTTCTACCTTGTACTGTAAAACCATACATTGTGATGATACACTTTCTGGGCAAAAGTATTGCAGGTAGTTTGTTTGTGACACTGTGATTATGTGGTATGGGAAAAGAACAAACACATGCTTTTCATTTAATTTCTTTTTAATCTCTGTTTAGAAACATATCTTGAAATAACGGTGAGATCTTTTCAAGTTAATTGATTCTCCCCATGACAAGTGAGATGGCTGCAAGCAACACTGCGTGAATCAGCCATACATTTATAGCTGAAAATACTGGCCCTACATACAAACAATATGTACAGTATCTAGCAATGTTGGTCACATTGGCCCAGCAAATTTGCTTGTGGGAGCTCCCGTCCAAATCCATCGCGATCTCTAAAACATTTTTACAAGACTTCTGTGGTTAAATATCTACATGGAAAGCAGTGCAAATAGAAATTTGATATAATCTATGCGACCAAGATGGCAGGATGTCTCTACTTCTTCTTTTTGCCTTTCTTCTTTCCCGAACCCTTCTTTCCTTTCTTCCCTTTTTCTTCTTCTTCTTCTTGCTGTACGGAACGAGGTGCTTCCGGACCATAACGCCTCGCCACCACGACTGGAGCTGTGATTTAAAGAAAGGAGAAATACAGTGTATAGCCTTTAGGTATGAGTTAAAAAAAAAACATCATGGCTGAGAAAAAAAAAAGTTTAGAAGAAGGAAATATGGGTAATCTTAAACATGCTGTGAAAAGGGAATTTGTTTGAAACAGTACTACGTGAGAGATTACCAGAGTAAAGAACAGGAAATGATATCCAGCAGAGTTTCTTCTACAATTCATGATATCCTTTTCTGCTACACTTTAAAAATACAAAGACCCATCCGTATCAAGATATGACTCACATCCCACCTTCTGAGCCTGTAACATAGCGACAAAGACATGTTGAAAGAAAACATTTGCCTTCATTACTTGAGAGTAGGAGTTATGTAACTATGACGAAATAACAACCTATCAGTCACATATACATGAATTTGTCATATTTGTCATAGAGAAACTAAAAAATCACCCAACCCTTGTTAGTATTTGCATAAAAAACAACAGAGTTGCCAGCAGTTAAGGAAGTGTTGTGGTTTTTTTTCCTACATTGTTTCGTTCATTGACACTGCAAAACCAGGAGGGTGTGATCCACATTTTGACACAAGATACTTCTATGTAAAAAAGTGCAAATAAGACTATGCAAAATCCCCCGACTAAGATAATACGAGACAGCTTTCACTATCTCTTTTTGCTCTTAAAATATGTCATGCATAGATGTCTAGACAGGAGGACGTATAACAAGAAGGCAAGATACTGAAGGGATATCCATGCTGAGAACCCATCATGAGTCATCAGAGAAGAGACAAAGAACCCTTTAAAGGGAGCGTACAGTTTTGGTTGAGACCTAATTTCAGGTTTCTAACATTTTTTGGTGAGATAATGAGAAACCTCTTATGAAATATGAAAGAGCATGTAATTCTATGAGGAATTCAACGTTTATTTGATGAAAATTGGTTTTGAAATGGCTGAGATATCCAAAAAAGAGCGATTCTAATAAAGTGTGGGACCCACACTTTATTATGATCGCTTTGTTTTACTTTGTTTTTGGATGTTTCAGTCATTCCAAACCCGATTTTCATCAAATAAATTTTGAATTCCACTTAAAATGGTATGGTCTGTACTATATCATAAGTGTTTTCTTGGTATCTCGCAAAAAGTTAAAAGCCCAATTCTCATCTCCACCAATACTGTACCATCCCTTTAACATATCTATTCATGTGGTTGAGTGTAGATTTAAGTCAGTGTACAAAATCAGTAATGTTTCCATGGTTGTTAAAGTTCATGTTTCTCTGTGGGGACAACAAATAATGCTACTTGTATTTCGTATCCGTTGCCAGCGTCTCTTCTTAAACAACTCAGATAAAATCTTCACTCTTTCTAATCCTTTCAGATACATTAACATCTTTGATTGGCCATAAAAGAAGGTTTTATAAGTAAAAAATGTGGGCTCTATCGTCCACACTCTCAGGGCACTTTGGGGGTTTAAAAGCAAGATATGGCATTAAAACTAGAAAAACATTAACATGCAAATATTTGGTAGGTTCAAGAGATCAAGGAAGCAATCTGTCAAAGACAGGTACTACATTGTATTTATCAGTTTGAACATCTATAAATCATCATCATTGTAAACATATTCTAAACTACATCGAAGTAAAACCCCCTGAACATAGAGACTACATACTCAACTACAAGACATTAAAGTTTCAAGAAGTACTTGTCTCAGAGTACAAGCAAAGTTTAAGGGGTCTTAAACATCACCAATGGTAAAAAATTTTGATTTTACACAAATGCAAAGGAGTCAGAGAATGATTTGAATACATAGCGATTGTGAAGCATGCCGACAAAGACAATACGATCGCATAACAGAAACTACTTAGGGACAATATGACAGATCATATATCACTGCTGCAAAACTATGATTATATTTTAGACAGGAAACTCCTTCTTCAGGAATGGAAAAAAAAAACCTAAATCAGAGTCCCATTTCAGGAAACATGTTATCAGTAGGTAGCAACTGCCAAATTTCTATGACAAATTTGCTGTTAGCCAATCAGATGCAAAGGATTTCAGTAGCTTATAATAACTATTGTAACTTGTTATTGATAACAAGTGTTATGAAACAGGGCCCTGATCATTTGATTTCACGTAGTGAGAGTTGACACTGTTTGCTTGGCAGAAGGAATTTGTCTCACCATGATGCAGGACTTCAACTCCTCCTGCTCCTGCTCAGCCTTCCTCCTCGCTTTCTCCTTCTCTATCCTGTCCTCCACACACACCTGCTCATACTCCACATACTGCAGTGTGACAAGTAAAGAATAAACATAAACATAAACAGTTATACACAGAAAACATTTTCCGGACACACTAAGAAAGGTAGCATTCTTTCACAGGAATGAAACCCACATCATGTACAGAAAACGATATGAAGAAAATTGAAGAGAATTTCACAAAATTTACTCTTTATGGAAACAGCGCTCTCTCTCAACTTGTTACTGACATATGTTAAGGGTAATGTCATATTCCCCCTGCTTTCTGAAAGAATATGTCAAGTGTTGTTTAATCATGATAGAAAAGTGAAAACATGTTGAATTTTCTTTATATTTCCTTTATATTGTTTTTCATACATGACATCATATAGTGTTGTAATCTTCTCATCCAGCAAAGGCTGCACAATAAAACTTTAAAAAATCATAACTTTTTAACAGATTCTCAGACTTTCATCACACTTCAATGATGTGTTCTACTAATATTGCTGCATTCTCTCAATTCACTTATATTTTGGATTTCATTCTTCTTTAAATCCACAAAATACTGTAATGGGATTTTAAAAAAAAAAACTAGAAATGTCGCTATGGCGACTGATGCCTCCGCCATAATGCATGACTCTCCCAATAGGTGTATAGTACAATGTCTTCACAATGTGTGATGACAGTTTCACATAAATGGCAAAATACTGAAATGACAGGTTTGTCAGAAATATCTTGAATGTTCACTTTCCTTGAACTGGGTTTGCTATAATTGTCTAAGAGTGCAGGTACACATATTTGGGGAATTGAGGATTTTTACTTGACTTCTGACCGTCCCTTTTATAAGTTTATGCATTGAGTAATTCTCAAGGTATGAAGAAAGAGTGTAAGTACAGTACAAAATAGGGTTTTTTTTGCATTTAAACCTGGCCTTTGACCCTTAACCTTTGACCTTCTGGCTGGAAATTTCCCAGAGAATCTCCATTAGGTAATACATGTATATATTAAGTTTTAAACTAATAATGCAAGCATTGCATAATATACTAGTATATGGGGGAAATAGTAAACTTTTGAGGAGTTGACCTTGACCTTTGACCCCTTGACTATTGACCCATGACCCCTAAGTTCCCTAGATAATCCCTGCCAGTCAGTACATGCGTATGTACCAAGTTCAATGAAAATACATTGAACCATTTGTGAGAAAAGTGAAATTGTAACATTTTCACCTAACCTTTGACCTTTTGACCTTTGACCTTATGACATGAAACTCTCTCTGGAGAATCTTTACACAGTAGTACATGTCTACACTATGTTTCAAGAAAATACCTTTGTGCATTGCATAGATATGGGGAAAATAGCAACATTTTTAGCATTTGACCTTGACCTTTTGACCTTTGACCTCTTGCCAATGTCACTTAAATCTACTCAACTAATTGCCCCATCATACATCATCCTTGGACCAAGTTTCGTGAAAGCTGCTTCATCCAGTCTTGAGTTATCGCGCAAAGAAATACAATTTCATGATTTGACCTTGACCTTTGACCTTTGACCTTTGGCCGATTTCACCCAAAATCTAATCAAGTAATAGCCCCATCATACTTTATACTTGGACCAAGTTTGGTAAAATTCCAGTCAATATTACTCAAGTTATCGCGTAAACGAATGCGGACGGACGTACGTACAGACGTACGGATGTACGGACGTACGGACGTACGGACGTACGGACGTACGGACAACCCGAAAACATAATGCCTCCGGCACCACTTCGCGGCGGAGGCATAAAAATGTGCTGAATTTTGATAAGCTCAATATGATAACTCTGTGGGCAAACACACAAACAAAACTCCGGTTTCTCACAGATATAAAGTAATGTGGTATGTTATGTATCGCTCCTGCAACCCTACAATTAAGAGTGGTGGGGGGGGGGGGGGAACCCAACCAAACAAACAAACATCATACAGTTGCACTATCATTATATCGAACACAGTTATAACAAAATTCCCGTTACAGCAAGGTCAAAATTAAGGCCCAACAGTATCCGCTCTATGTTTCTTATTGTTTATTTGTGCGGTTATAAATATAATTTTCAAAACAATGACAGAAACCTGCTGGTCCCAATAATTTTGCTATATCAGGAGTCCACTGTATATGCAGCAGATTTCCAAAACCCCTAACGGCAATTTTTACAACTCCTGGATAGCTCTCTGTAAGACATTGGTGGGAAAAAAAAAATCAAAAGGCGTGAAATCTACAGCATGCGTTCTCACCAACTTGGTCAGTTCCTGCAGCCTGGAGAGGTCATTGGCCTTGGATGCCTTGAGGACCTCCAGTTCGTGAGTCTTGGCCTCCACATCCTTGTCGTATTTCTCCATCCAGTACTCCACTTTCTCCTCCATCTCCTGATAGTAGGGAAGGCAAAAATGAAATGCGGTAAGCTCTGCGCTCGAGTGAAGATTGCTTTGCTAAAAGCCAGAAAGACGGTCCTTAATTTTTTTCCCCCACAAATTCATCTCGTGATCACAACATCACCATCACGTCATCACAACAGCCAAAGTTGCAGTCGATTATCAGGTACAATGTAGGTAGAAGGAAGAATCTAGTCCCCTTCACTTTAGATATATGTGCCTTTCATTACGAGTTAAAACTACAAATTTTGTGTGGCCGAATATTTGGCTAACATTAATATGTGAGGGGCTAATGTTAACATGCGAGTGGCCAAATCTTCCCATATTCAAATTTCACAAAGCAAACTTAGTCAATGCTGCATTGACCACCATACTGTACAATTTTGATGCCCTCGCTCTGTTCTATTCATGCATACATATGTATGCTTCTGGTTTCACATGCAATGTGACTAGTAAATCCTGTTTTTTAAGCCAAAGCAGATTTTGGGGTGCATGTTGGTGAACCAGGGTCTTAAAATGAACGATGTTCATCGACAAGGCCAAAGTGTAACAGCTGGAGTTTATCTAACATTTTTTTTCCTTAGTATTTGCATGTGAAATTCTGTGATTTTGGTCATAAAGAAATTAAATTCAAATGACTGTGGTGACTGCTGGAGGATTATAAGGACTACCCGGTCATTAATTTGTTATTCATGGTCAGCTGTCTAAACTGAACACTGGCTTGCTAAACTGGGATCCGGGATTGAAATGGAATGATACACATGTGTACACATGCAGATTTTATACACATGAACATCTATGCAGTAGCTTCGTTTTGCAAACTGTATTTTCATTTCCTGTTCAAACAATAGAACACAAAGGGGAAGTGTGTGCCTTTAATATACAATATATAAATGCTCGGTTAACAACACCATGCAGCAAGTTCATGACAAAACAAGTTTCTAAACTGCTCAAACACAGAGAAAACACAGAAATATTAAAACAGAGGACATGCTTTTATTTGGTTGTCTAAGAAATTATGCATTGTGTAAAAAGATGTACATCTAACAAAAAACAAAAAACAAAAAAAAAGACAGAAGGAATTGAATGCAAATCTCTCACTGATTTTGTTAAAGTATCCAAACAAAGTCTTATGTCAGAACAGTACTTGCCAAAGAGAGTCTTTCCCTTGCAAACTTTTATGTGAGCAAATTGACATTTCATTGCTGGAGCAAACTTACCGTTTGATGACGCTTGAGGTATGTTTCAATCTCTGTATTCACCCTCTGCTCCTCATCAATCTTTTGCTTCAGCAGCTATGTGGAAATGAGAAAATACACAGTGTGTGGTAATTTTTGATAAACTGTTAACAATTAAAATTCTGAAATGTTTGTGCTGCGGCAATTTTTAGCTTTTGGTTTGTTTGTTTTTTTTGTCTCATATACAATGTATAAGGCCAACTTACTTGCGCATCTACGTTTGGCAGTTTAAAACCAATAACTGGATATAAGATAGAAGTGACAGATGTCAACTTCCAGGGATCTACATCTTCTCTGCAGCCTGGTATCCTAGCAACCAGAGGACACTGTTTCTCACCTCAATCTCATCCTTCATCTCCTTCTCTGTGAGGGAGCATCTCTTCTGCGTCTGACCCATGGCTACCTCCGCGTCCTTCTGGACATATTTGCCCTCCATGCTTGTCTTGGCCTTCATCTCTTGCAGCTGATCTGTTTTTAAAGTTTTGGTAGAAAAGCGGAGGACGCAGAGATCAAAATCACTGTCTTCCTACTCCCTTGCGACGAAGTTTCAATTATCATTGTAGGGTATCTGCTGCATACTGTGAATATTTTGCGAGGTTTTTATTTTCGCGAATTTCATTAGTCAGGTGATGTAAGTGTCACATGGGCGGACTTAAATAATACTCAATCACACTCGTGCCATTCACTTTAATGTACAATTTAATATAAGCATTTGTGGAATATTTACAGGACTGAAATCGAGGAGTTGTGACCAACATAAAATGCAAAATCAAAATTCTGAGTGAGATAAATTAAATTACAATACTGTTATATTCGACAACCATGTAAACGGGACCCTGCCTTGGTCCGGTTCCACTTGTAATTTTGGCTTGACACTTGTTCAGAATACTTATAACAGCTTCACTATCAATTCGTTGTCCCTGACAATACCACTATCTGTTATCAAGCGCCACACTATTTGGTTCACACCACCGTAGTGCTGATCCTGAGATGACCAGCCTGCACGCACGACGGTTTACCGCGGTTATAACACTTGGCTTCAATTACACTGCTTCCGTTTACATCCGGGTTCTGTGCTAACCCGCAATTATCCTGGAGTATATAAATACCAATATTCAAATTATGTGCACATTATATTCATCTTTTTACCAATTTAACATGACCTTCATCTCTCTACTTCAGCGACACTTCCACATCATAACCAATCATGTCTACAGGGTGTCATGCACCCGCCAGGTTCATCGCTCACCTGCGTTGTCCACAGAGTCACCTTAATTGTCAAGCTATTCGCTTCCAGAACATAACTGATTCGTGGGTGGAGCGTCCTTGTATGCGAGGTTGCTATTTTAGCTCCCAAGTGTCGCGAGGACCCGCGTTCCGTATTCACTGGCGTCCAAGTTTCTCCCTAGCGAGGGGCGGACACAGTCACTCGGCTGGTAATGCGTCTGCCTGGGAGTAAACTTGACCTCGGCCTTGGCGCCATCTACAAAATTATTTAAATGCAACATATACCAATGGGGTGTGTTCTAACCACACACACACAAAGATTATCAGCTTAAAATCCTGACATCACAGTGAAAATTTGAGAACTGCATACGAAATTCACATAATGAAATGTTTCAGACATTGGGAATATAACAGTGCATAGCTTATCAAACATCACCGCATCGTTTTCAAAAACTGTACACCATTATAATATACTTTATCACTTATTCACGGGGTTCTCCGGGGCTATATGTGGTGCCCTGAAACACATTCACATCCTTACACGCGACAAAGCGGAAATCAAATCGCAATTTAACTTACCAATGACCGGTGTAATATAACCAAATTGCCTCTTCTTGTCTACTGGAAGGCTGCAAAGGCTGTTGGAATATGCCTCCTGGCAGCAAACAAAATCTGAACTCTACTCAGCCAGTACACAGGCTGACGGTAAGGTGGACGGGCGGCTCCTGGCCGCAACCGAAATTGGGCTTAGACACGAAATTATCTTGCCAACTGGCGCCTGGGTGTGGCAGGTTTGTTTCCTGCCATCACGGAGCTAACTCAATGTTCTCTCGGTGAAATCAAAATGGTGTCTGCCCCGAAAAGATCCAATTCTTCTGTTAAATTGCTACTCGACTACGACACTCCTTTTCGAGGCATTTGGAATATTTGATACAACTAAAAGGACTTGAACGAAAACACCTATACCGCACTCTCCCGGAACTGGAGCTATTTCCTGTCTTTTCTTTCTACATTAATTGACATGCGAAACTAAATGAACTCCTCTCGGTCATCGATGGCGCGACTTGTAAAACATTTACACCTGTCCTAGCACTTTCTCTCTCTCACTCTCGCTTTCTCTCTCGCTCACTCACTCGCACTCTTTGTCTCGTCATCCCTACGCGTAAACATGTTTGTCTAGTTGAATGACCGATAGGTGATGTACATGAAACAACCTGGAAATGCATTTTCAATGTGACATTTCACTCCCCCTTTCGAAAAATGCATTTCATAATTAGAAGAAATTACTTATAACACTATCTTTCTCTCTACAGCCGGCTTAGTAGGTCTGCGCCAACATTCTCGCTGCCGCGGATAGCTTCCACACGGAATCTGTAGGGTTGCAAAGCCAGAATCCAACGCATTAGCCTCCCATTTGCAGGGCTAGCTTTGTTCATGTACACTAGTGGGTGGTGGTCTGTTTCTAACAAAAATTGTCTGCCGTACAAGTATGGTTCGAACTTCTTTACTGCCCAAACTACAGCTAAGCACTCACGTTCTATGGTTGAGTATGCTTGTTCTCGTCGAAGCAGTTTTCGGCTCGCGTAGGAGACTGGAAATCGTTCGTCTTGGTGTGTCTGGAGGAGGACTGCTCCTAGTCCAACGTTGGAGGCGTCTGTCCTGAGGATGAAGTCCTGTGACAAATCTGGCAAATGAAGGATAGGGGGGTTAGAAAGTTTTTCCTTCAGTGTTGTGAAGGCCTGCTCTTGGCTCGTTTCCCATTTTACCTTGTTTGGTTCAGCATTTCTGGTCCTGTCTGTGAGTGGTGCGGCGACGGCGGCGTAGTTCGGAATGAACTTCCGGTAGTAGTTCGCCATACCTAGAAAGGATCTGAGCTCTCGTTTGGTCTGAGGCTGACTTACCTCTTGGATGGCTTTGAGTTTTTCAGGGCGGGGTCTTACCTGTCCGTGTTCGATCACGTGTCCTAGGAATTCGACGCTTGTCTGTCCGATGAAGCACTTACTTGGTCTAGCAGTGAGGTTTGCGGCTCGTAGTCGTCTGAAGAGTTCTGTGAGTGTACGTAGGTGTTCTTCCCACGTGGTTGAATAGATGAGGATGTCATCGATGTAGTTCACCGTTCCTCCGAGTCGGTCTAGCAGTCTCCTCATCAGTCGACTGAAGGAGGCGGGAGCGTTCACTAAGCCGAAGGGCATCATTGTGAACTGAAAGAGACCATCGGGGGTAAGAAAAGCGTTTAGTGGTTTGGATTCGGCTGCCATGGGTACCTGCCAGTATCCTTTGCTGAGATCTATTTTGGTGAAGAACTGTGCATGGGCGACTTTTGTGAAGAGTTCATCTTGATCTGGTATGCGTTCAGCATCAAATACAGTCACTTTATTGAGTTTTCTGAAGTCTACACAAAACCGGTTGCTGCCATCGGGCTTTTTAACCAGCACTATGGGGGAGGCATTGGGGCTTTTTGATGGCTCAATTACTCCGAGCGATAGCATGGTTTTTACCTCTTCTCTCACTGTGTCTCTAAGAGAGTGGGGAATGGGATATGGTCTACTCTTCAGGTGTTCATTTCCTTTGAGTTTGATGTGGTGTTCGCCCAACGTGGTTTGACCGGGAAGATCAGACAGGACGTCTTTGTACTCGTTGAGGAGTTCGTTGACCTGTTCTTTCTGTGGGGAGGAAAGGGCTGAGTTAATTGAGACATCGTCAAGTGACTCTTTCGCCTGAAATGGGAAAGGCTGTAGGAGAGATGTGTTAGTTAGTGGTTGCTGCGTTTCTTCCTCGTCATCATTTTTCTCTTCGCATTCGATCACGGCGGTACAAGCAGCTTCGGCATCTGAAATAGAGGGAACATCATTTCTAGATACTTTTTCAGAAGATTGATGTGGAACACCTTTGGTTTCCCGTTGAGGTCGATCCTGTAGTCCATGGAGCTGATTTTGGAGATCACGTCAAAGGGGCCCTTCCATTGTAGAAGGAGCTTATTCCTGTCAGTTGGTAGGAGTAGGAGTACCTTTTATCCGACTTGTAGCTCCCTGTGTTTTGCCTTCTGATTGTAGTATTTTGCATACCTGTTTGCTGATTTCTGAAGTTGAGTGTGGGCGTTGCGGCATGTTTCGTCGATCCTGTTTCGGAGATCAAGTACATAGTGGTAAGTAGACTTGGTCTCACCTGTTTCGGCTTCTCCTGTCCAGAGTTCTCTCAGGATGTCGAGGGGTCCGCGTACCTTCCGGCCGTAAAGAAGCTCGAACGGGGAGAGCCCCATGCTCTCTTGTGGTGCTTCTCTCACTGCGAATAGAAGGGGAGTTATGTACCTGTCCCAGTCTTTTGGGTTTTCAGCGCACATACGTTTCAACATTTGTTTTAGAGTGCCATTGAAGCGCTCAACTAGTCCATTCGCGGCAGGGTGATACGGGGATGTAGTGAAGTGTTTGATGGAGAGTAATTTGCTTACCTCTTTCATGAGATCAGATGTGAACTGAGTCCCTTGATCGGTCAGCATTTCCTTGGGG
This sequence comes from Diadema setosum, assembly GCF_964275005.1. NCBI lineage: Eukaryota > Metazoa > Echinodermata > Echinoidea > Diadematoida > Diadematidae > Diadema > Diadema setosum. Next base: position 10,753,663 of record NC_092705.1, on the reverse strand, counting down.
ATTCCGACTCTGGTGAAGATGCTCACTAGGGCTTCTGCAACTCTTTCTGTCTCGATGCTTGGGAGTGGGATTGCCTCGGGGTACCTAGTAGCAACATCCATAACGGTAAGTATGTACCTATTTTTCTGGTCAGTCATTGGGTGTATTGGTCCAACTATGTCTACAGCAATGCGTTCGAAGGGGACTTCGATGAGCGGCATCTTTCCGAGGGGGACCTTGGTTACACGACCTTTTGATAGTGTACGTTGGCAGACGTCACACGATCTACAGTACCTGGTAATGTCAGAGTTCATACTGGGCCAAAAGAAATTGGTAAGTATCTTTTCTGTTGTCTTTTTGGTACCTTGATGCCCTCCGAGTATATTTTCATGGGCTGTTTGCATAACCTGTTTGCGGTATTGTTTTGGTACTACCACTTGTGTGATTGTTGTGTCAGGGTCCATTTGGGGAGAGTGGAATGAGCGATACAGCATTCCGTCTTTGTAAAAGAAGGAAGAGAGACCGTTATTGCGACTTACCTTCTCTGAACGAGTATCGGCGAGTTCTCGCAGGCGGTGTAATGTTTCATCCTTCTGTTGTGCCTCTTTGAGAGCTGTTGGAGTTACGATGTCTTCCATTGGGTGTGGGGTTCTGAGGGGACGAAATGGCTTACCGTCTCGTTGAGCCTGGGCTCTCGTCTGTATTGCGCCGACAGGCATTGGTGTAGCCGTCCAGTCAGGATCTGGGTTGTCTGGTTCTCTTACTCCGGGTAGATTACCTAAAATCAGGTCATAGAGTGGAGTTTTCACGCACAATGCGTTAATTTTCCCTACGTAGAAGGGAGTGTCAACATCTATTCTAGCGACGGGGAGAGTTTTCACTGTGCCATCAATCAGCACGCAAGTACTTTCTTCACCTGTCATTTGGTTTGGCTGGACAAGATCTTGTTTAATGACAGCTCCGCTGCAGCCGCTGTCTCTGAGAACAGAAATTTGATTGTTATTGACTAGTCCGTTAGTAACTGGCATTTGTCTGACCACATGTTCTTTGGTGCATGCTGCACTCATCAACGGCAAGGAGTGTCCACATTTGAATTGGATATGATCTATGGTGGATTCTATTTTGGGGGCATTGAGTGGCATCCGAACCATCATACAAGAAGCCTCAATTTTGACGTTTGTGTTAGTGCAAGCTGGACATTGACAGGGAGTATGTGGATTTGGTTCTACCTGATCAGGTTCCAATGAAGCCAGGTTGTGTTCCGAGGTAGGGGGGTTTCCTTGCTCTGGATCCTGGGCGAGGACTAGACCTGCCGATTTCATGGGGGAGAAAGGACAGTAGTTAGCAATGTGACCTGGTTTGTGGCATATGAAACACGTTCTGCCTCTGTTTCCCTGTTTTGTACAATCACGGGCAAGGTGACCGTGTTGGTGGCAGTTGTAACATTTGGGTTGAGATGGGGGCCTATTTCCTGAAATGTTATTTGGAGGGATTTTACCTTCAGGTCTGGTGTTGCTCCGTGGCATCTGTCCCACGTGCGTCTGGATGTTCCTTTGTGCCGGTGGGGGTGGTTTGAAGGTGCCTCCTCTGGCGTCTAAGTACTGCTCAGCTAGTTTCACCACGTCCTTCGAAGTCTCGGGCTGCCGTTCTTTTAGGAAGATGGCCAGCTCTCGATGACACCCACTGATGAGCTGCTCCCGGAGGAGTAGATCTGCCAGCTCCTCGAAGGTGTGCTCTATACCAGAGAGGCTTACCCACCTGTTCAAGTAGTTCTCTAGTCGGTTTGCATACTGGGATGCCGTTTCTCCTGTTGTCGGTTTGCCTGAAAAAAAAACTTGGAGCGAAATCCTTCTGCAGTGAGCTGAAAGGATTTCAAGAGTGCATGTTTCAAAGTGTCATAATCATTGGATTCCGCACTTGACAATCTAGAGTGGACATCAAGAGCCTTACCTGTAAGCAGTGTGCTTAAGTTGAGTGCCCAGTCTGTAGTTGGCCAGTTTTGATTTTTGGCATATCGTTCGAACCGCTGTAGATAGGCATCTATGTTATCTTTGTCTTCCTGAAATAGAGGCAATTTTGGAGATCGAGCTTTGCACCCATTTGAACTTGATTCGCTTTTGGTTTGCTTTTCACGCGCTATCGCCAATTGTAGCTCGGCTGTTTCTCTTTCCTGTCGCCTTAACTCTAACATGTCCGCTCTTTCCTCTCTGAGTCTCTTTTGCTCGTCTGTAACAAACTGCCTAAGCTCCTCTCCACTGAATCCGAACTTTTCTCCAATTTCAGTTAACTTAGCTAGCTCCATTCTGAATTACCTGAGCACTTATAATACAAGAATGTATTCAGATCGGTTCAGATCATGTACACAATGAATATACAACGGTGCTCCTATAGATAGTGCATACATACAAATGTAGAGGAACCAAAAGAATCACAAATTTTCCTCAACATTTTTCTTTACACTGTTTTCTCCGTTTATATACCCATATGACTTCGAATGGCACGAGTTATTTTCCCGGACAAGCCCCCAGAAAATGTCACATGGGCGGACTTAAATAATACTCAATCACACTCGTGCCATTCACTTTAATGTACAATTTAATATAAGCATTTGTGGAATATTTACAGGACTGAAATCGAGGAGTTGTGACCAACATAAAATGCAAAATCAAAATTCTGAGTGAGATAAATTAAATTACAATACTGTTATATTCGACAACCATGTAAACGGGACCCTGCCTTGGTCCGGTTCCACTTGTAATTTTGGCTTGACACTTGTTCAGAATACTTATAACAGCTTCACTATCAATTCGTTGTCCCTGACAATACCACTATCTGTTATCAAGCGCCACACTATTTGGTTCACACCACCGTAGTGCTGATCCTGAGATGACCAGCCTGCACGCACGACGGTTTACCGCGGTTATAACACTTGGCTTCAATTACACTGCTTCCGTTTACATCCGGGTTCTGTGCTAACCCGCAATTATCCTGGAGTATATAAATACCAATATTCAAATTATGTGCACATTATATTCATCTTTTTACCAATTTAACATGACCTTCATCTCTCTACTTCAGCGACACTTCCACATCATAACCAATCATGCTACAGGGTGTCATGCACCCGCCAGGTTCATCGCTCACCTGCGTTGTCCACAGAGTCACCTTAATTGTCAAGCTATTCGCTTCCAGAACATAACTGATTCGTGGGTGGAGCGTCCTTGTATGCGAGGTTGCTATTTTAGCTCCCAAGTGTCGCGAGGACCCGCGTTCCGTATTCACTGGCGTCCAAGTTTCTCCCTAGCGAGGGGCGGACACAGTCACTCGGCTGGTAATGCGTCTGCCTGGGAGTAAACTTGACCTCGGCCTTGGCGCCATCTACAAAATTATTTAAATGCAACATATACCAATGGGGTGTGTTCTAACCACACACACACAAAGATTATCAGCTTAAAATCCTGACATCACAGTGAAAATTTGAGAACTGCATACGAAATTCACATAATGAAATGTTTCAGACATTGGGAATATAACAGTGCATAGCTTATCAAACATCACCGCATCGTTTTCAAAAACTGTACACCATTATAATATACTTTATCACTTATTCACGGGGTTCTCCGGGGCTATATGTGGTGCCCTGAAACACATTCACATCCTTACACGCGACAAAGCGGAAATCAAATCGCAATTTAACTTACCAATGACCGGTGTAATATAACCAAATTGCCTCTTCTTGTCTACTGGAAGGCTGCAAAGGCTGTTGGAATATGCCTCCTGGCAGCAAACAAAATCTGAACTCTACTCAGCCAGTACACAGGCTGACGGTAAGGTGGACGGGCGGCTCCTGGCCGCAACCGAAATTGGGCTTAGACACGAAATTATCTTGCCAACTGGCGCCTGGGTGTGGCAGGTTTGTTTCCTGCCATCACGGAGCTAACTCAATGTTCTCTCGGTGAAATCAAAATGGTGTCTGCCCCGAAAAGATCCAATTCTTCTGTTAAATTGCTACTCGACTACGACACTCCTTTTCGAGGCATTTGGAATATTTGATACAACTAAAAGGACTTGAACGAAAACACCTATACCGCACTCTCCCGGAACTGGAGCTATTTCCTGTCTTTTCTTTCTACATTAATTGACATGCGAAACTAAATGAACTCCTCTCGGTCATCGATGGCGCGACTTGTAAAACATTTACACCTGTCCTAGCACTTTCTCTCTCTCACTCTCGCTTTCTCTCTCGCTCACTCACTCGCACTCTTTGTCTCGTCATCCCTACGCGTAAACATGTTTGTCTAGTTGAATGACCGATAGGTGATGTACATGAAACAACCTGGAAATGCATTTTCAATGTGACAGTTCGTAAATTTAAAAACATGTGAAAATATGAACTATAATCCTGACATGAATGTGACATGTACGCATACATTTCTCCCGAAAGTATGTTACTCCACAATCAATTTAACCACTCGCAAAATTATCGGGAAGTCCCAATTCGCTAAATATTAGACTTGCTAAATATATGCAGTATACAGTATTAGATAGGACTCCCTACATTCCAATGACCTTGGCTCATTGCCTCTGGTCAATATTTAACATTTCATGCTGTTTCACTTTATTTCCACATCTGATTCAAATACCACATCTGATCTGAACAGTACATGTAGGCCTACACAAAAGCTAGAAACATTACACCCCCCCCCCCCACCACTTAAACATTTTGAGAAAAGACATAACATAAAAACAGTTATCTGTACTGCAACTGATTGACAAATTGCCCTACATCGACGTAAATAAGCATCGACGTATTAAAAAAATAAGCACTGAATTGATCGGTGTTTTAGTAGCAGCCATGATAAAAATTCATGGGCGAACATACTCGAGTATGTCGAGTAAAATCATGGGCGTACATACTCGAGTATGTACACCCATGATTTTCTATCATGGCTGCTACTAAAACACTGATCAATTCAGTGCTTATTTACGGTGATGTAGGGCAATTTGTCAATCAGTTGCAATGAAAACATCTCGACGGAAGAATTTCATGAATTTGAATAAAAACAGTTATCTCAACATGACGGGGATCAACACAGACTATTGTTCTTTCAAAGAAAGATCCCCAAATTTACAGTTAAAGATAACTACATCTAAAAGCAACACATACACTAGTAAAGAAAGGACAAAAAAAGGAAAGGACAAAAATAAATGTGGTTAAGTGTAGTGGGCTCCACATTCATGAATTTATGTACTACAAAGAGTTTATAGCTTCTTCAGAATATTAAGAGTCTATCAGAATATTTCAATCACTTCTGGCATGTCATTTCACAACACTGGACCCATGTACTGGTACATGTATTTGAAAGTGTCTTCAAGACCAGTGCAATATCTTAAGTTGGAAATATAAAATTTATTCTTTCATTATATGGAAATTAGAATTGTAATATTTCTCATTTTGAGTAAAGGACCAAAATCATTCAAAGCCTAATTGTTTGAGTGACGAAAATACATGTCACACATTAAAAGCTGACTAAAATTCGCTTCAAATTCGCTTCAAATAGATATGTAAATCCCAATACATTCTGAACTGTTTTTGCCAGTTATAAAAAAAACCTACATGTACAAAACACTCAACACAGTAAACCATGCTGACACAGAAACATGAGACCAGGAAGTATGATGCATGCATCCCTTTTACTTCTCAGAATGAATATATGATGTTTGTCGCAAGTCAGAGAAAAAAAAAATTTACTTTTCATCTTTTGATTTGCCTAACCTCCCACGCACTTATGATTTAAACCATATTCTTTGGTACTGAAGTGTAACATATGTAACCCAGTATCTATCTTTAGCTACTGTTCTTTCAACTTTACAGGTTTCACTTTTGAATCATTAAGTAAATAATTTACCGGACAGAAGGAACTGTTTAACCCTTCTGCACCTAAACAGCTACAGCACTCTCTTCATGCAAAGCTCTAACTGTGTATATCTGTGTGTGTGTGTGTGTGTGTGTGTGATGTGATGTTTGGAAATGTGCTTAATATCTCATAATCATCCTAATATCATCCTTACTGCTTTTTTAATCCTTCAAGGACAATGTGAAACAAAAACTACTTCAATGTTGCAAGAAATCTGCAGGTGTTAAAGGGTTAATATCTATCACATCTAAACAGAAGTGCATCAGTTAGCCCATTCCCTTCACTGAGGAAAGATGGCATCTGCTGCTAATACTGTGTTTGTTTTAAAAAGGCATTAATAACATGTCGGAAGGTGGTAATATCTTTATTCAAAGTATGGACTTCTGTTCTATTTGCTCGATGACCAATTCAGGGGTGATAAAAAGAAACAAAACAAAGCTCAACTGACGTACAGTAAAAACCGTATTTTGATTTTAACTAGGGGAAACTGCACACACTAAGTGTGCTACATAGGACCTCAATAGAAAATCATATCATATCTGATGAAGAAAAGCACAGTACATATCATAAAACAAACTATTTGGCATCATCTCTGCCAAGATCCATCCCCCCCCACCCCCATTTAAAGACAAAGTGTGGGTCACACTAAGGTCTATAGGGAAAAGACTCACACATTCATACTTCATGATACTCATATCATTCATGGACATACATGTACTTCATACACACACTTACCTATTTTGTATGAAAACACACTTCTCACATTCAACTTGCAGGAAATTTCTTTCCATCTTATTGCGACTCCCAGAGCACATACACTAATTACAAGTGACTCCTGTTATAATGACTGAAGTCCTCACGACTGTCAGTTTTCTTTCACTATACCAAAATTTCATTGTAGCCGAACAAACGAAATACATAATAGAAACACACAAACCATGTGTATATCGTATCTTGTTTATTGTACATTCATCATACGTGGAAATGCGATGAAAGATGTACTGCTATCTCATTAATTTCGTTTAAATTTCACATTTAAGAGAGAGCATAAAGTTGTTCATATTTCCATATTCAGAGAGCGCAAAACGGGCCCAAAATTGATAACGCAGTACAAAAGTTGATGAAAGAGAGTGCAGGACAAACCTGAATTTCAGTGATCACAAATTTGAAAGGCAAGTGAATCAGGAAGCTATTTGATGTTCACTTGCAATTTCCAATCTCATGATTGTGTAATTGTATAGCATTTCAAGTTTGAGTGCATGTGGTTTCAGGGTTCCCAGCATTTGAAGAAAACAAAATTCCCTGATTTTTCCCTGATGAAGTCTCAATATTCCATGATAATTACTTCAACTCATTTCCAGTTTCACATATTATTTTCTATGCTGTTGCAGTGAACTATCTGCAGTATATAGCACTGGTCATCCAATGGTGTTATTTTGACCTGACTACTTTCGATTTTTGGACCAATCAAAATTCCCTGACTTTTCCCTGACTGGCAAAAAGTAAAATAATTTTCCTTGATTTCCCTGATGGGCTGGGAACCGTGGGTTTTGAAGCATTCCAGACACATCTCCACGCAAAATCAAGTGAGAGTTTTACTGTACAGACTGTGCAATTTACGATTTCATGGTTTATTTCTTCTCATGCCCTGCCTCACTCCATATGAACCAATCATAGCAAAGCATTCAAGACTGTACCTTCACTTAAACTTTAGTGAGAATGTATCCTTCCTTCACACTCCCCGTTTCACTTTACATGAACCAATCATAGCAAAGCATTCAAGACACACCTCCACTCGAACGGAAGTGAAAATTTTACTGCACAGACTGTGTAGTTATAGGACTCCGTGGGTCTTTCCTTCTCTGTCCGCGCCTCACTTCAAATGAACCAATCGTATCACAGCGTTCGAGAAACACCTCCACTTCACTGCATGCACTGCATGCATTGCACACTCCATATATGGTGTAGTACACACTTGCATTACGTGACATTAGTTATTACAAGTTCTTCTTGGAAAGGGTGTGTGGCACAAGGAAGCAAATTGAGCGAGTTCAATTTTAAACACACTTCAATGTAAAATGCTGGCCCATGACACATACTCTATAAATGTTTCCTCTGTTATGTAACTTTGTAATCAATTGGCATTTCATTATTATGGAGAACAGTTACTGTGTTTTTCTTTATAAATGGTGCTTTGGAATCATTTTGTTGTAATGAGAATTTCACTAAAGCTGTTGTCCTTTGTTGTATGGGAATTTTGCACCATAGGGTTTGTTTGAGCGCTCTAAAGCGAACTAAAATGAACTGAACCACAGCATACTGTGCTGTACTGTCCCAGATTTGGAGCATTTGAGCACTCTGTTTAGAAAGCGTACCTCATGGTTTATTAGGGAGCTTTAGATTTTCGCGACAGGGACGTTCAGAGGAAAAAAAAAAAAAACATGTTCTGAGCATGCGCAGAAGCGCGCGTCAAGTCGATCTATTTTCAGCTTGCATCGTCTAAGTTTTTCACAACGCGTTCTGGGCTATTTTTACATACGCACAATTTGCGACGTAGGGAGCTACTTGATGCACCGATCATAATATGGGGGTGCCATTTTATTTTTTATACGTTGCGTCCAAGCGTAATCTAAAGCTACTTTTCAGCATGACGCAAGGGAGAGGAGAACGTCCAATGCATTCGTCGTCTCAAACGTCCGCGCGTCACAATCTAAAGCTCCCTGTTTTTAGAGGGGGTCACACATTTTGTGGCAAGAGGGTCATTCACCTGACATGCTTGAACTACTTACATTGTACAGCTGCCCTGAACAAAGAGAATGGACTCTCTGCATTATGACGTATGTGCATCTTATGCACATTCCCACATTCAAAATTTTGGTGCGCTTTTGGGATGCTTTTGGTACCCTTTTGGAGCACATTGGGAAGTGGTCCACTTTTGGCTCGGTACAGTTTGGTGCAGTACACTTTAGGAGCGTTTAAGTGCTCCTCTGGCGGGGGTACAGTACACTTTAGGTGAGCGCTCGAATGCACCCATAAACTTTGATAACAATTTGGGGACCTGAATTCTCACTTTTGTTTCAACAAAATTTTGTTGTGAGCATATTTGTTGCAACAGGAGTTATTTCATTCTGTGTGTATATCATCCCTGATAGAGACACATGAAAACAATACCTTTGAGATGGGCGATCATCTGGTCCTCTGCTGAGTCTCCTCTTCTCTCTCGATGCGCACTGTCGCGATCTGCTTCTGCAGGGACTTGATCTCCTTGCGCCCTTCCTCTTCTCTGAGTTGTGAAAAGAGAGTTGGTGTTAATTATCTTCAGGGCCTTACTACTTTTCCTAACATTCTGCTGCTGAACTGTTTACTGCAAAAATAGTGAATATCTGTGTTCAAATGTTTTGTGTATTTACGTGCTCTCACATGCAGAAAAGTGCATTAACACAAAAAAGGTCACTCATAAGTCAAAATAACAAACTGTGAGTTAAGGCAATAAAATCTTTGTGAAATTTGGCTCATAAAAAATAGTTTTTGGTGGTATGTTTTGCTTCCGAAGCCCACATACTTAATGAGAATGACTGGGTTAATATTCTGTAGAACTTCCAGGGAAAACGGGAAAATACCCCTTATGGGGCATAGCAGAGTAAAAAGGATGGGGATTATTCCATGGCTAGCTCAATAGTTGGCTGCTTTTGATTAACAACACCGACTTTCTATGATCAATGAGAAATCTGCCATCGAAACAATCCAGTACCAGGAAATGACCTTGGGGGTTTCGAAACAATACTTTGTGCACTAATGGCAAATTATTATCCCAAGAAACTGCTACCTTAAACAAACATTTAACATGCATAGTGTTTTTATTAAGTGTTACTATATTTGAATTTCACCTCTTCTTTCAATTTTCCTTTCATTTTCTCTATGAATACATACAAGGATAATTGATTAGCCGCTGTAGATTAGACAGAGCATCTTGAGGGAACCAATCTACACAGTGCAATATGACACTTGTATGTCATCAGTAATTCAAACAGCGCATACATACACTGTAGGCACCTACAATGAGGCACACATACACAAACATACACACACATGCAGCTGTACATTGACAAGTGACATTTATATCATTTGATAGACAAATCATTTCTTTACTAGACCATAAATTTTTGTGTTAATTTATGTATTCCTATACTCCTCTCTCTGTCCAAAACGAAAAATTACTCGTTACAGATATATGACATTTTAGTAATCTTAAAATTAAAAGCAGATTTAAAGGTAGATTTAAAGTTACCATGCCAGGTCACAGACTTATAACCATAGATCATGATTGTGAGCACTGCCTTTCTTGAGGATGGTGTTCTGAAGTTCCGCCTTCTTCTCCGTCTCCATGGATACGGCCTGAATGATGGCCATGAACGTCTTCTCCTTCAACATCTCCTCCAGTGTGTCGCTGAGGACGTCTTGCAGAAATTGTCTGTAGGGGGGAGTGTGTGGACAACCAGTTATCTGATATGTATCTCATCCTGAGTTACTTGCAAAAGCTTCCACTTGATATCATATTTTATCTTTCTGAACATCTCCTCTTCCTCTTCCATCTCAACCATTCATTACATGTAGTTTTTCATTCAAGTCAAGTTGTTTAAGTGTAGCAACTAACACTTTCAATCTTAAGCACACAAATCAAACATACTGTATTCACTATATTTTTGAAGAATATTGCAATGTATCACATACTATTCATTCACTGTATCTTGGAATATGGAAGGATTCATTACCGTACCCAAAGTTTATTTGGATTACACCACACTTGGAGCAAACCATTTTTTTTTTTTGCCCGTTTCATTTTCCACAAATATTTTGTCATTGATAACCATAGAAAAAGGCTAGCTCACTGTTATCTTCACACACATACACAGTGTTTTTTTCCCCTTGTAGATACAATCTGTACTCTTTTAGAATAGCAAAAAAGATATACACTTCCTCTGGAATTAAACAAACTATCCATGTGATCATCGAGCTACAACAAAAAAAAAAGCATACAAATTATGCTCAGTGAGCATTAGGCACAATGCACACTCCTCTGTTGAGAATGAGAGGGGCGTTAAGTTGTCTTGAACACTATGGGTTTAGTGGCAACTTAACGCCCTTATCATTTTCAACAGACAACATGTTACTGCCCAAATCTCCATAACTGGAATGACTTATGTTGTACATGATGGTAGCAAGCAGAATAGGTGAAGAAAAGCAGTTATCTTGCTCCCCTGTTCTCTTCTTAAAATCTTTCTGTGTACATGTAAGTCATCTGGGTATTTTGAGGCACACCACAGAGGAACTACTCAGGCAAATTTTAAATGTGGTATGGCGCTTACATTTTAATGCCATCTCCCTCTTTTCAGAGTATGTGAATGTTTGAATTCACACTGCTCTAAAATGACCATCTTGTTTACATAAGTATATCAGTTCTATTAATTTGTGGTGACATATTCTTTATCTGTTTGCTTCAATACATTGTAGGTGATGCACAGGTTCCTTTGCATGGTGAAGTGTATATACATGTAATGCCACACAAGTAGCCATATTTGTAATCACATATTTTTATCAGTGTTGTGTGCCTCAGTAGTGCAGTATGGGTTCATTTGCATGGAATAATGCCAAGCAAAGTGAGCCATATTTCAATCTATCTGCCGTTCTACAGGCCTTTCCCTCTACATACCAATGGCAGCTGCAATTAAATGACGGCTGGATGCCCCTTGTCATGATTCCACCACATGATGGCGTCCTTTCACTTGCTGAGTGCAAGGTTTGAGAGACCGGCTCTCAAACATTGAAAGGTTTTATAAGTGCTCAAGATTCTTTCGGTGTCTGGTGTCTACAGGCAACTCCTGTTATAATGAAGTCTTCAAGACTGACAGTTTTCCTTTGTTATATCTGGATTTCCTTCCAGCCAAAAAATGAAGTATATAAAGATTTACATACAAAAAGTGATTTTGGAACCTACATGTAAATATATTCACTTGGTTGTCAAACAAGAGTTTCATTATAACTGTGTTTGTTTTACTACCGGAGAGCACTGTAATGATAAACTATGACACAACAATTTTCACTAAAGACATTCAATGAGGAACATCTTGATTATCCAGTATGTGATTTAAAATGTTTTCACAGAAATGAAATCTAAAATACACAAATGCTTGCTCATCACCCCTGGCCCTAAGTCAACCAAATCTCATACTATGCAGGAATTAAAGTACTTTATATACATATAAGTACTTTATACATACACATACACACACACACACACACACACACACATATATATATATATATATATATATATATATATATATATATAAAGTATAAAAAAAAAGTAATGTCGTAGCCTTTTATCTCCATTGAAACTGGTTCTAAAAAAACCTCAACTGGTTTTTAGCCCTGACAAGTTGTCCTAGCCTCTGACAATTTCAGTAAAATCCTTGCTTTTGATTGGCTAAGTAGCTCTGGTCACTGACTGTTACTATGGTAATTGTCAGACACTGACAACTTGTCAGGGCTGACAACTTTCCTGAAATGGTGCTGTTCCAACCAAAGCTATAACAGAAGACTGAGACATCATCCCTTCATTATTGTATAGTCAGTAAAAAGGAGTTTTTGATAGTTCCATCAAAAAAATACATTGTCATTGTCAAATCTACACAAAGACATTAGAGGTCGTGCTGGTTGCAGAAATACACGTATGTACTATATATAATCGCAAAACAAAATACACTGTATATCTCAGAATGTTAAACATGACATTCATAAGATCATCATGATCATAATCATGATCAATCACCTGTCATCCTGCATCTTGTACAGGTTGTCCGCCGTCAGCGGGCTCTGCTTCAGACTTTTCGTAAAAGTCTGGTTAGCGTTCCTCAGGCCACCAACAACGCTGCTGATCTGCTGGCTGTTCTCCTGCAGACGGCCCATGTCCCGCTTGGGTCCACCCCGCAGCTCCCCGCGCTGATGGATCAGGTTCTCGTAGGTGGACTCCAAATTGCGCTGACTGTCCAGAATTTGCGATATTTCATCTCCAACCATCTAGGTAAGAATGGCGTGGATTAATAGTGCCACTTGAAAGGTTGATAGTATCATCACTTGAAATTTACTCGTATTATCAAAAGGAAGGAATCAATTCATACTAATGAGTCAAATCAAGGGACAAATCCATAAGCAATATGGCAAACGAGACACAGACTAATTGGGGTAAGGGTAAGATTCAAATCAAATAACACAGAAAGGATCAGACTTATCTCTGACCAGCTACTACTCTACATGCTATACATGCACTAAATTTCCCAGTGTTTCTTTCTGTTTTTTTTTTTTTTTTTTTTTTTGGGGGGGGTAATATTTTGTAATCAACTAATAGTCATGAAAATAACAACGCATGAAACATGTCACCTCTAGTGACACAAATGCACTATATATCGTCCCCAAAGAGGAAACTCACTATTTTTTTTTTCCTGAAAAGGCACAATACTTACATTTCATTCTGTCACTGTGGTTCTCAGCTATAAAGTCAACCTTTCACAAAATTGTCTCACAAGTCCCAATTTGCAAAAATTCACACTTGCAAAATTATAACATAATTATTAACGAAGCACTTAAATAACAACACACTACAGCACTCTTTTTCTTTGTACTTGTATGGTTTATGTGATGAGCATTAAAATTACTTTTACATGTATATGCATAGAGTTTTCGATTCAAACTTCTCTTTTCGATCTTACCTCATTAGCATCAGGGCGTCCCTCGAATGTCTGTGGCATTATCTTGCCCAGCACAGCCAGCTGATCCACCGTGTCAGCTAGGACAGCGCTGATGTAAACTGAATCGAGAGCTGTGAGCTCCGACATCTTGGCTGTCTGTCCTTTGCAGCTCAGCAAGAAGGAAAGTTGTTACCGATGTCTTGCCTGCAACTGAAGAACCACATCAAAACTGTTAGCAGCCTCAAAACAAAACAAAACAAAAAACACAAAAATCCTGCTTAGTACATCTTATTTGACTGATCATAAAGTGCAGAACTTCTACAGGCATTGTAAACTTGATTAAGGTAGCACCATTCTTAGACTGACATGCTCTGCAATTAAAACATACAAAAGACAAAACACACAAAACATTTTTGGGCCTCAGCAGCAATCTATATTTGTTATATATCTACAAGTATAACAGCTAGTTAGATAATCAAAGCATCAGGCAAAGTCTTTTTGGCCCCTGTGCGAGCACACAGCTTCTAACACTGCATATTTTGTACATTGTAGGCCTATGCAACCTAAACCCCTGCAGCATGTGGACAGACGCCACTTCACAGTCAAGTCAACTTTCAAAAAATGAGTTACACAAGTCTTAAAAAACAACAACAACAACTTACATTCAGAATGGCAAAAGTTTAATTTGAATTAAGTGTTACGACCAAAATCACTCTGAGAATGATCGCACAAAAGAAACAATCAACTAATGTTCAGGCGGTTTATTAACAGTGATATTGTGAGTACAGACTCGTATTCGGTTTTCACATCAGTACAATAATGATCAATAGAAACAGTTATAAATCGGTAGTGGAATCAAAGATCGTAGACGGAATAAGATGGCCAACTCTCGGTCGAAAAGTGAAACGCTGGCAGGAGTGCGCCAACTAGCGTTTAGCGGGGATCAGCGGGTGGTGAAGTTTCCAGGTACGGGGTGAGCGCAGCGCAGACGATTGAGCGACGCCGGCGCGCGCCGCACTTTACCGGTACCGATTTCGATATTCATGCGGCGTATGAGACCAAGACAGGGCATAGTGGGAGGGACGATCTTTGATTACAGGAAGAATGAATTTTCAGGAGGGAGGTTCTAACTGTTAGATCTGAAGAATCATGAGTAGATCTAGGAATTGGTGCAGTGCATTAAACTGCACCAATAGCTACGCTAAATCATCAACTGGTTCATCATTATTTCGATTTCCAAAAGACCCAGGAAGGTAAGAAAAGTGTTTCATCATCTACGTTAGATGTTTAGTACACGACTATTATTACAAACAACAACGTAACTAGTTAGACCATTCAGACCCATGCAACGATGTTGTTACTAGTACAATACTCATCGACTTATGACGCCGCGACGGGGTTCCGTCCGACACTAACAAAACTGAAATTTTTGTCTTTCGATTTAACAGAAACTATGCACTGAGTAGTGCTGATCATCGTCAATATTGTTCCCCATGATACTGCCTAACATTTGTGCTAAAAAAAAAAAAAAAAAAAAAAATCAGGACGGGGGTTGTATTTCCCATCGCTTTTTAAGTGTTTACTGTAGGCAGTGTCGCCTAGACTAGGCCTTAACGTCAGACGAGGGTCTGACGTTACGTCGTTGAGACTGCCGTGTTTGCCGTCTTGCATTCTATTCAATTCAACGTATGCATCGAACTTCACTAACAGTCATATTGAAAATATGAAAACTTCATGTAACCATCCGATTCGATTGAATGAAAACTGTATACTTTCAATGTAACCATCCGATTCGATTGAATGAAAACTGTATACTTTCAATGATTAGCTTGTACGGTACATGTATCGTTGTATTGTGTTATAAAGTCATAATTGTTTATATAATTAATGTATTGTAGTAATGTAACGTAAGTGAGGGGACTGCAATCTACAAGTTCGCTTTTTAGCAGCCCCTCAATTTTCATTTCCATGAAGTTCTTTTAAGAACCAATGTGTATTATTATGTTCCAATATATGTAATCATGTCAAAGTGTATTACCTGTGTTTGATTGGAAATGAAAATAAAAAAACATGCATGTGAACATGCATGTGTGAAATGAAAAAAAAAAATGAAAATGAAAAAACTTCTTACATACAACAAGTACAATACTTCATATCGTGTCGAAATGTAACGTTAAATTTTGAGTAACAAAGTTGCACGTTCGGAATCGGGACCCGTTTGAAATTACACAATACAGAAATACTGTATCGTTACAGTTTTATTGAAAACTGGGCCTAACGTTAGATCTAGATGAAAGTGAAAGATGTATAGAACACTAACAGTTGTGTATATGAATCTGTGTATTGAAGTTCCTTTTATTTCTAGTCTTTTTATTTTTATGATGAATGCCATGATGACTTTTCCCAATATTTTTCCCCCGTAGATGTGCCAAGTGGGTTCAAAATAGCAGGAGGAAAGACCTGTTGAGAAAGTCACCAACGTATCTCTACTACAACTGTAGACTCTGCTCAAAACATTTTAAAGACAGCCAGATCCTGTCCACAGGCCGACTTGTATGGAATACAGTACCAACTAAATTCGATGTTCCCAATCCACCAAAGCAAATAACTCCCAAGAGAAAGCTACCTACAAGACATGAAAGTTACCAACCCAAAGCAAAACGATGCAGAGGTAGGAGGTCTAAATATCTTTATTTTTTTAATCTAAGCGAGGGTGGGCAGACAAATTGCACAGAAAGTCTTTTAAGATTTATACTTCAAATTCAAATTAGAATTCATATGAAGTATCAGTTCCAACAAATTTTTGTTGTCGATGCAAGTGATGAAAAAAAAAAACACCTACAATGTTTTACAACAATGTATATGTGTGCATATACTTGTGGAGCTATGCTCAAAATAATTGTATTATTGGAAAAGGGACCCATGTAAAACACAAGCTTGTAGAAATGTGGGCCAGTCATTACATAGAACTCAAAACAGAATAAATGTAAAGGTATGCAAACACATACACACAC
Organism: Diadema setosum; assembly: GCF_964275005.1. Taxonomy (NCBI): domain Eukaryota; kingdom Metazoa; phylum Echinodermata; class Echinoidea; order Diadematoida; family Diadematidae; genus Diadema; species Diadema setosum. The sequence goes on along the minus strand of NC_092705.1, from coordinate 10,737,007 downwards.
CTGATCGGGCACAAGACGCTCACTGTGAACGAGAATGTCGAGAGAACAATAATGAGAACAAGGGAAAGGACCCGTTAGAGGGAGAAGGAAGGACTATTTGAGAGAAAGCGGGTCGGCAGCCCATGCACAGCTGCAGTGTATTGCCAAATTAGTTCCCAAATTCCAAAATTACTGCAATGTCCTGCAAGAAATGATAATGTTGCAACTGCTAATGCTTTTTTTTTTTTTTACTAAGTAGCTCATCACCATCCCTTTCTTGACACGTGCGCTTTGCACTCAGCTAATTGATTTTTTACCATTTTTTTTTTAAATGTCATCTTAATAAAGTTTGGATATTTTCTTGGGTAAAAATTCGTATGTGACACTGCGAATGAAGTTGTCATGTAAATTCATAAGAAATTAAAATTTGCCATATCAGGAAAGTTGCATTTTCTGATATATCTCCAAAAGTAGACTGACAATTAAGCTGAATATTTGGATCATAATGAGAAATATGGGCTTCTTATTCATACATAAGTACCACTTTCAGTTAAGCACTGGAGGATGTGAATGCAGTGGGACTAGAGTGCTAGAAACTTATTGCAGGAACTTTATCACTGTAATTATGCATCAAGGATTTTCACAAAATGTAGACTCAAAAAAATCACATACTGTTGATATGTTTGTTCTGTTGTTGATGTCTTATCTGCAGGTGAACCAACACCTCCACAGACGAAAACCCCAAAAGGGAAGTCAGAAAGGGATCCTACCAGTGCAAGTAGTGATGAGCCTTCAACATCGCATTCAGTGCCAAGACGAACACGAGTGAAGATTTAAAGACTATATATAAGAGCGAAAGTAAAAGAACTTGAAACTGTACTCAAAGGGGTACACAAGAATGCAAACAGTATCCAACAAGCAATTGACATTGCCAAGAAGTATCTGAACGAAATGTCCCATAAATTCTTTGCTAGTCAGTTACGATTGTCCAAATTCAGAACCAAAGGGCGTAGATATACGCAGGATGATAAGATCCTTGCTTTTGCACTCTACTACAATGGGCCCCAAGCCTATAAGTTCTTGCGTACACTTAAGATATTTGTTCTGCCAAGTGTATCCTCTCAGAAATCCTGGTTGAAAAAGGTTGAACTTGCTCCTGGATTCAATGACATCACCTTTGATGTATTGAAAAAAAAAGGTGAAATCCATGCCTCAGAGAGATCGAGTCTGTGTGCTAACTCTTGATGAGATGAGCCTAAAATCTGGTCTGTACTATAATGTGCGTCAAGACCTTATTGAAGGTTTGCAGGATCTCGCGTCTCTTGGTAGGACAAAGACTATAGCTTCGCATGCGTTGGTGTTTATGGTGAGAGGACTGGCGACCAAGTGGAAGCAGCCCCTTGGGTATTTTCTCAGTGACTGTGCTACTGGAGGTGACAAACAGCGTCTGCTCCTTCAAGAGTGCATCACCAAACTGCAGAGCAAAGGGCTAATTGTAAAAGTTGTTATTAGTGACCAAGGGGCAAACAACAGAAAAATGTTCACGGAGTTGGGCATAACAGCAGACAAGCCATACATCATGTGGAAGAGTGACCAAATGAAGAAGGCCACAAAATATACTTTATGTATGACCTGCCTCATTTGTTGAAAAATGTGAGAAACAATCTTAAACGACATATCTTTGTTGTTGATGGCCATGATATAAAGTGGAAATATATAGTAGATTTTTTTGACCGTGACTAAAAACTGTGTGTAAGAATGGCACCAAAGCTTTCAAGCAAACATTTCAATCTTCCCCCCTTTTGCACCAATGAGAGTAAATCTTGCTGCGCAAGTTTTCAGTCATTCAGTCGCAGCAGGGATTTTGACTCATAGCTCTTTAGGGAGCTTGCCTTGGGAAGCAGTGTACACTGCCCAGTTCATAGAAAGGGTTGACCAATTATTTGACTCATGCAATTCAAGAACAATTAATAACAAAAAAGAATACATGAGAGCAGCTAAACCAGGTTCTCCCAGTGTCCGATTTTGGAAGGATTGCATCAGTTGGATTAAAGAATGGAAGATAAAGGATGGTTCAACTGCTAGAGTAGCATGTTTTAATGGATGGGTGATTTCACTCTGTGTATTTGTTCAGTTGTTTGATGATCTCACTAGAGAACATGATTTCAAGTTCCTGCTTACCAATCGCTTGAATCAGGATTGCCTTGAAAATCTGTTTTCCATCATATGGGGTCGAGGAGGTCATCGCGATAATCCAACAGCAAATGAATTCAAGTATGCCTTGAAAGAAGTCATGTGTAACAAGCTAATGGCACCGTTAGGTCTCCAAAATTGTGAAAAAGATGAAGATCATTATCTGTTGGATTTTGTTGACAGTGCCAAACCTAGTACCACTAGCAGACCCATCTCGCCTGAGTCAAGCAAGCCTAAGGGTACACAATCCGAGGCTGCTGATGAACCACAAGATCAAGACCATGATAGGGCAGGTCAGAATGCTTTCATGTACGTTGCAGGATATTTGGCAAAGAAGTCGTTGTCAAATCATACTTGTGCAAAATGTGAAGAAGCTCTGCAAAATGTTACCCAACAGCTAGATGACACCTCCCAACTCCTAATACACTACAAAGCTTACTCTACTTCAATCACAACAGATTTTTGATTTCTCACAGTTCCTTCTGATAGCTAGTAGCATTTCTTACGATGTGTGAGAGAGTGTTTGTCAAAATCTACAATGAGTGCTATGGTATTGGGGAGGAAATTACAGACAGGATAGTTGCAGAGGCCAACCAGAGAGGAATCCATCTTGATCTGTGTGCAGGGAACAAAGAGGAAACATTCATTTCCTATTTTGTACGATTTAGATTGTTCTCTGTTGTTAGATTCCAGAACAAAGCTTTGCTTGACTGTAGTAAGAAAGAAAAGAGAAAGAACAGGAAGTTGATGAAAATTTCTCATGTTTAGTTAAAAGGGTGTGTACAGTTCTGGATGAGTTGAGGATTTAACTTTTAACGTTATGCGAAATATGCAGAAACTACTCTATGAGATGTCAATGAACATGGAATTCTAAGGGGTATCAAAAGTTTATTTGATGAAAATCGGTTTTGAAATGGCTGAGATATCCAAAAACAAGCTGAAACAAAGAGATCCTAATAAAAGGCATGGTCTGTCGCCTTTTATTATAATCACTCTTTCGTTTTATATCTCAGCCATTTGAAAACCAATTCTCATCAAATAAACGTTGCATCCTTCTTGAAATTACATGCTCTTTCATGTTTTATAAGAGGTTTCTCATTATCTCACTTAAGAATGTTCAAAACATGAATCTCCTTGCCAAACCAGTACTGTACAGTCCCTTTAACCCTTATCTTCACCAGTGTAACAAATTGGAACCCCATGAGTTAGTGATAACAAGTGAAGTCAGGGCTTCAAATAGAGTTTCAGACAAGAACAGAATTTAATACAGACAATACCCCTGACTGGTATTGTGAACCATACAGTGCACTCCCGCTATAACGAAATGCTGGGGACCGGCAGTGTTCTTTCGTTATAACGAAATTTCGTTATAACCAAGCAAATGCAATATATAACGAAAACAAGGAATCCACGCACTTATTATACCATATTCTGTTTGTTGAATTCTCATCATGCGCTGGAAAGCTGTGTAAAATGGGATGGTACCTTTTTAATTTTGTTAAGTTCCCCTCAGAAACTGCATGACACACTGAGCGAACACACAGTGATGTGTAGCGTTCGCCTATCCATAGACGCAATAAATGCTTGTTCTCCTACGTATTTTCGAAAGCGATCCGCATTTCGTTCTAACGGAACACATTTCTTTTGTTTTTCTTTGTCAGTGGCGCTCGGAAAAGACTTCATTATAACAAGAACATTTCGCTATAACCGTGTTCGTTTTAAGCGAATTTGGTACCGTAGAGTTTAGTGGTGATAATTTTGGGACCAGAAGTTTTACTTCGTTATAACGAAATTTCGTTAAAACCGTGTTGGTTGTAACGGGAGTGCACTTTATTGTGAATGGGCAGTTGCCAATTCTTGTCATTTTGGAAATTATAGTAGCAGGTCCTTCTCACTGGAATCAAGCAAGCCTCGAGGTGCACAATCTGTGGCTGCTTATGAACCACAAAATCTAGACCATGATATAGGGCAGGTCAAAATTCTTTGGTCTTTGTTGCTGGATGATGGCAAATAAGTTATTATCAAATCATACTTTGTGTAAAATGTAAAATGTAAAGAAGCTCTGTAAAATGTGACCCAACAACTTAATGACACCTTCCAACTCCTAATACACTACAAAGCATACTCTATTTCAGTCACATCAGATTTTAGAAGGTCTCTCACAGTTCCTTCTAATAGCTTAGTAGCATTTCTTACAATGTGTGAGAGAGTGGTTGTCAAAATCTACAATGAGTACCTCCATTGCTATGGTGTTGGGGAGAAAATTACAGACAGGATAGTTGCAGAGGCCAACCAGAGAGGAATCCATCTTGATCTTTTTGTACAATTTAGATTGTTCTCTTCTGTAAAAGTCTAGAACAAATCTGTGCTTGAATGTAGTAAGAAAGAAGAGAGAGAACAGGAAGTTCCTGAACATTTCTCATGTTTAGTTTAACACTTTTTCTTCATTAGTCTAACCATTTGAACTCCCACGAGCTTGTGAGGAACAAGTGAAGTTGGGGCTTGAATAACATTTTAAAAAAGAGAGAGAGAAAAGATTTACAGACAATTACCACTGACTGGCATTGTAAACATTTTGTTAACAAGTATTGGTGAATTTTGATCATTTGGAAGAAACTGCTTAACTCTTGTGTACTTGGTGGAGTTGTTGGCACTCCATGTGAATTTGAAATTGACATCCCTAATATAGGATGTTATTTTGTACAATGTACCATGTATGGCTGAAAGGGACTGTACAGTACTGGTTGAGGTGGGGATTCATGTCTTGAACATTCCTAAGTGAGAAAATGAGAAACCTATCATGAAATATGAAAGAGCATGTAATTTGAAGAAGGATTCAATGTTTATTTGATGAAAATTGGTTTTCAAATGGCTGAGATGTCCAAAAAATGATAATAATAAAAGGCGACAGGCCATGCCTTTTATTAGGATCTCTTTGTTTCACCTTGTTTTTGGATATCTCAGCCATTTCAAAACCGATTTTCAAACTTTTGATACTCCTTAGAATTGCCTGCTCTTTGACATCTAATAGAGTGGTTTCTGAATATCTCGCAAAACGTTAAAAGCTAAATCTTCACCTCGACCAGAACTGTACATACCCTTTAATGTGAGTCCCCCCCCCCCCCTTAGGAAGACAAGGGTTTGTCAATAAACTATACATGCCAAGTACATTTCAAATATTATAAACCAGGGTCAATGTCTTGAAAAATCTTTGCTATACTGCTATACTACACACAGCAGATTTGAATTTGCTCCTTGCGCCAACTGTTTAAAGCCCTGAAAAAGTTTGAAATTGGCTGTTATGAACAAGAATGATATTTTCCCTCAAAAGGGACATTTAGATCCACGAGAAGGGGAACTCAAATTTAATTTTAGTAGGAATGCTCAGTTGACAATATGGAAATGAAACACAAGCATGATAAGAACAGATTTTCTTTTCTAAAAAGTGACTCATTCATTGGTAACCATTCTTTCCTACAGGTTTGGGCCAAACTGTGACCAAGATTAACCATTTTTCCTGCTTTCTTTTATAACATTGAAAACAAAAATAAACATGAGACAAATTCTGCTTTGTATAAGATTCGTTTGTTTAACTACCAAGAGACATGTTTTTGCTACCCATGTTTGCAGCACATCCATGGAGGTTTAGTGTGTAATGACCTGTGATTGTCCCATGCCAGAGGATTAATCCTTTCAATTTTGGGACATGCCGCATCCCAAAACTATCTTCTGATCTGTACTACACAGTTGGGCTGTATGTACTGATATTATTATACAGTATAAAGTAGCCTAGTAGTCAAATATTTCAATCCAATTGTCGAATATTCAGTCGAATAAAGAACCTAAGTTTAACTCTGAATCAATATACTGTGTATTGCCATAATTTCATTGTGATCGTTTCAATCATGAAAATCAAAATAAGTAGAAGTCCAGTTTATATCGAAGCCATCTCTATTTTGTAAATGCAGTGTTGAATAGGAGTTTGAACTGACAGCCCCTGTTGTGCCTGTGTAGCCTGAAAAATCTGGAAGGAGCGGTAAGTCCAGTGGTAAGGGTTTTATGCAAAAAGGCACTGGGAAAGTTGTAAAAGCTCTCCAGAGAACTTTGGATTGAATTGAAGGAACCGCTGTGTAAATCATAGAAACTGTTGTCATTTAAAGAGATACCAAACTGGACCAGAGTGTAACAAGTAATTGGTGATGTTGACCACTAATAGACTCACATAACTGAACAGCTCCCATAGAAAAAAAAAATGAATAAAGAGCAGATGAAATTCTCTGATTGAAATTATATCTTGAAAAATGTCATTTAAATGTAAATTATAATCATGATGATAAGCTGTGATATTAGCTGCTAAATGTCTGTTTATTTTGCTCCTAAACATAGATATTTTTTCTTTAAAGGAAATGCCATAAAAAAATGAAGTGAACGTGTATTGTGTCTAAGAAACTTATGTAATTAAATTTGAAATTTTAACCTACAAGAGACTACCCGTAAAAATATTTTTTGATTTTTGTTTTTGTCAATTCATACCTTTCTTTGAATTGCTTTAAATTTGAAATATAACAAGCCTTACAAGTTATCATTACTACAAACGTCAAACAGCTCAGGGTAACGTGAAGTTGACAAAAAAACAAAACAAAACAAACTTGCCATTTTCTTAATGAGAAAAATAACCCTCATATTTTCAGTGAAATATGATTTAACAGTGGGTTCTTTGACTAATTTTCACTCAAGAAATGTATAATATCATTCACATAAAGAAGCTATAATTTGAGCGCTGAAAAAGCCTGTAATTTCAAAACTCCCAGGTTGACACAAGTCTATGTGATGTCTTCTGACCACTGAATGATAAGTAAACTACATCGTGAACAGTGCTTCTGATCCAGTTGGATTATCCCCGCTACCCGCTAGAGGGCGGGCGCCATTTGCGTTTCACCAGCGGCGTGTAAAATCGGAAGAGTTGGCCATCTTATTCCGTCTACGATCTTTGGTGGAATCACTTACACGTATTAAGTAATCCTTTGAAAATGTCCAGATACAATGTTCGGTGCACAGACGAATGATCCTTGACGCATCGATGAATGATTCCTCCGACGTAACTCCAGAGGCGCAGGTTACGATAGTCCACGGTATAGATCCGGGGTAAAATCCACGATATATGTCCACGGCGAAACGTGCAGAATCCAAACGTTATAACGACCACATCCGGTTGATGCGTTGAATGATGATTCACTTTATAATGTTCAGCTAGGAATCCAGCCCGTCACAGCTTTGCCGTAGCAATGTCCGTTGACATTAAAATATGGAGTCTATCTCCAAGAGTCCAAATGTAGGCAAATTAATTCTCTGCAGGCAAAATGTCTCCCAGGCCTTATCTCCACAAACATAACAGGTCAGCAGGTAACACATGACTGACTACACTGAGTCGCTTCAGAGCCAGAAGTGACGTAACTCTCAGAGCAGTGGTGTTAGGTACTCTGCCTACGTCAGAATTTCTCCGGCTTATATACTATCCATTCACCCCTTTCTAGTACATTCTGTAATTTTCTCCAACCTGGGGCTACACACTTGAATATTCTAGGAAGTCCAAGTTCCAGGAATCCTGGATGACTCACTGCCTAACTATGTGCATAACATCATTGCCAAAATTAACTACCAATCACATTGGGCTACAGGGACAGTGTCTCACTCAGCCAAATATGTAAGCACTTCCTAGAATATTCTGGAATGGGTTAAATCATTCTAGATTGAGTGAGCTATAATGTATTTCCTGTCAAATGCATGTACTGTAGTTACATTGTATACCACCTAGAAAATTCTCCACTGATCTGGTCAGCCTGTATGTACTATATCTATATCATATAGAATGTTCTCCATTAATCTGGTCACCCCGTGTACATACACATTAAAGCAACCATGCATACAGCCTTGATACATGTACATAACAGTTTACTACTTGTGTGTACATTTGTGACACCATCCCCCATGGGAAAAAGAAAGCCTTGCCGTAGCAAGGGTTTCTTTTACCTTCACAATTTGTCATTGTTATTTACATCGAATGTGAGGTAAAATCCAAGTCAAGCAACAATAATCACATACAGGTACTATCACATGCCTTTTGAATAGCTGCATTAATTCCATGTTCTCTTTTCATGGATACCATTTACAATGATATTTCTTGGATTCTTGGAGCTTATACAATCATGTTATACTGTTTTGCATACATTAATGGATATGCTAAACACATACACTGTACCGGTAAGTGATATGCGGTGAAAACTTTTCACCTTTAACTTCTATTGTGCTACCCACTACCTATGTCACACCAACTGACTTTCTGTCACAGCACTCTTTCAGCATATTGACATGACACATTTTCTTTTCTTTGCATCTGTCTGGCGTACTGATCACATAGTTCACATCATTGAGTTTCCTTTTGACACAGTATGGGCCACTGAACTTGGCTTTCAGTGGTTCACCTTGTATGGGCAGCAATACAAGAACTTTGTCACCTGGTTTGAAGGTTCGGGCTTTGGCATTTTTGTCTGCCTTTCTCTTCATTGAGTCTTGTGACACTTTCAAGTGTTCCCTAGCTACCTCACAAGGCTTTGAAAGCCTTTCACGAAACTTTGACACATAGTCAAGTAGGTGGACCTCATCATCCTCAGTCATGAATTTCTCTTTGATGAGCTTCAGTGGGCCCCTAACTTCATGACTGTACACCAACTCAAATGGGCTGAAACCCGTCGACTCATTTGGAGAGTCCCTCGTTGCGAACAGCAGGAAAGGGATGCCCTTATCCCAATCCTCGGGATACTCCTCACAAAATGCCCTAATCATTGTCTTTAGGGTCTGGTGGTAGCGCTCCAACGCACCTTGGGATTGGGGATGATAAGCTGACGACTTCAGCTGCTTCACACCCAAACGATACATAACCTCTTGAAATATGCCTGACATGAAATTTGACCCTTGGTCGGACTGCACTTCCTTGGGCAACCCATACCTAGTGAAAAACTGCACTAGAGCATCTACCACAGTCTTGGCAGTGATATTTCTCAATGGGATAGCCTCTGGAAACCGTGTAGACATATCCATGATTGTCAAGAGGTACTTATGACCCGACCTAGTCCTAGGCAAAGGTCCAACACAGTCAACTAAAACCCGACTGAATGATTCTTCAAACGCAGGTATCGGAATCAATGGCGCCGGCTTCACTGAATGCTGTGGTTTACCAGCCACCTGACATGTGTGACAAGTCTTGCAAAACTCAGCCACATCCACATTCAACCCTGGCCAAGAAAAATGCCTCATGACCCGATCCTTTGTCTTTCTGACGCCTAAATGGCCGCCAACAGGTAACTCGTGAGCAATCCTCAAGATCTCACCGCGGTAACTGGGAGGGACAACAACTTGACGGACCACCGTCCAATCCTCATCAGCTGGCCTATGGGGAGGTCTCCACTTCCTCATCAAAATGCCATCTTTGACATAATAGCACTCAGGGACCTTTTCCACCTCAGCCTCAGAACACGCCGTCTGAGACAATCCTTTCAACTCAGAGTCTGCCTGCTGTGCTTCAACCAAGGAAGACTTGCTAAACAGCCCATCACTGTTAGCCTCGGAGCCTAATACAGCAACCCCATCATTTAAATCCTTGAAAAAGTTTCTGCCAACCAAACACCAGAATTCTCCTCCACATCAACAGAATCCGCATCATCTTGAACAGCTCTACGAGCCTGAGACCTAGTCACAACACAATCTGGGGAAATCCCAGGAAACTCCTCCTGCAACTGCTCAGTTTCAGCAACCACCACTGGTTTATCCGAAACAACTGGAGACGCAACCACCTTGTCCCCAGCCAAGTCATTCCCCAACAGGAAATCAATCCCTGCCATGGGCAACTCAGGAACAACTCCAACAGTAACAGGACCAGAAACTAGGTCACACTTCAAATCCACTCTATACAGTGGTACTGACATATAACTGCCATCAACAGTTTGAATCAAGATTTTTTTGCATTCACTGCACTATCTGGTGGAAAAGTCATACCACCATCCACCATCAACGACTGAGAGGCCCCCGTATCCCGCAGGATGACTACTGGCTTACCTGCCTCACCAGAAGTACATGGGGTCACCTCACCATCAAACAAAAAGCTACGATAGCTCTCATCCACCTGCTTAGTCCTATCTCTGAATTTGGGAGATCGACTTTCAATGGCCTGTGTTTCACTGAACGGGACACCATTTTCGGGTAGGACACTTTTTGACATGACATATCCCATGTCCTTTGTTTTGTTTTGCAACTTCCAGCACTGTGACTTTACGTGCCCTGTCTTGTTACAATGAAAACATTTAATGACATTTGCACTTGTAATGGAACCTTTGTCAGATTGAGGCTTTGGTGCCGATGAAGTTTCAGAACTCGTGCCTTTTTCAGAACCAGCATTCTTTGGATTGCTCGACTGACTTTTGTCTCTCTTATTTCCAGAGAAATTCCTGAAAGGTGGTCTGTTGTCATTTCTGTGGGTCAGCTCATACTCATCAGCCATCAAGGCTTCTTTATGCAAACTTGTCACTTTGTGATCATCCAAATGCGACCTCACACTGAAAGCAACACTCTTTTTGAATTCTTCCAAGAGGACAACCTCACGTAGGTTATCAAAATCCTGATCCACTTTCAGGGAGCTGTACCACCTATCAAACATCATTTCTTTTTCACGAGCAAACTCAACATGTGTCTGGCCTGGTTTGCGGTACAAATTTCTGAACTTATGTCTGTTTGCCTCTGGCACCAACTCATAAGCATTCAACACTGCTTTCTTGACTGTAGCACAGTCACGTGATTGCTCTTTTGAGAGAGATGAGTACACATCGGCTGCTTTGCCGACAAACACACTTTGAAGGAGCATGGGCCAAAATTCCTGTGGCCAGTTCAAACTGTCAGCCACCTTCTCAAATGACACAAAATATGCATCAACTCTGTTTTCTTCAAACTTTGGCACCAATCGAATGTTCTTTGCCAAATCAAATTCAGAGGGAGCCCTTTCACGATTTCCAACAATCTGTGCATGAGTCAATTCCATCTCACGCAATTTCAGTTGTTGCTCCATTTCCTTTTCAATTCTCTTCATTTCTATTCTTTCCTTCATTTCTAATCTCATCTTCTCTTTCTCCATTTCCAATCTAGCAAGCTCAAGCCGTGTTTGATCTGACATTTGATCTGAAGTGTCAATTTCTTCTTTGAGCTCCATGAGACTAGCTACTAAGTCAAGAATCTCTGCCTTTCTTACACCTTGTGGAACATCTACGTTTAAATGCTGTGCAATAGCAGTCAAATCACATTTGCGTAACCTTTGCAAATCTTTGAGGGACAAATCTGTCCTCTGAACAAATGCCTGAACATCCATTGTACTGATTGACATTGTCACAATGTATTACACACAATATACAATTGAACAATCAACTCAACTGGTATTTTGTCTGTACCAATATTCTGAATTCCGGAACGTTTTGGCTTTAAAGGTACTAGCCCACATTTGCAAACCCACGAAAATCAAAAGTGCATAAAACAGGTCCAATATGACTTCAAGTACAAGTTATAACAGTAACATACCTCACCTGTTGCTCTTTGTCTAAACCATTCGATAAAAGAGAGAAAATCATCGTTTTAAATTCAATTTTCAAACCGGGTCAACCCGACCCAAAATCGAATTACGAGCGCGGGGTAGCTACGTACTAACTGCGACCAGCCCCAACGTGCAGCGTTGGGGCTGTGCCGTTTTCGCATTCAGATCGAGAAGTTGTACAACACGGGTGCCGTTTCGGCGCTATATTTCCTGAATTTTGTAACAAAAACTACTAGGAACACTTACATGGGTCGATTAAACCTAAGTGATTAATTTCGGCGACTGTTTGATGCATTTCATTGCTTATGATGCAGAAAATTAGGTCTTATAACGCGAATATCTTCAGCTCACCGATGCTCACTGAAACTCACAATCACTTGCACAGGCGCACAGCACGCATGCAGTGCAGTGCATTGAGAGCATGCGTAATGCGTACTAATGGATATAGCAGCAAGTCTCTCCACTGTTGCACTATAGGGCAGGCCGCTTATTACTCCTAAAAGAAATGTCGAAAATTTTGCAGTTTCTAGATAAATGGGTGAGAAAAACAAAGTCGAAAAGGTAATGTATTAATTGTCACTGTGTTTATGATAGAAATTTAGCCGTGCTTTATTTGTGAAGTCGCCGTGAATGTGGCAGTGATTTTTGCTCCCGCTCAGCTGCAAGGTAGCCGCCAGGACCGCGCCTTGCGGCGCGGTCTCCGGGGCTAGCTACTAGTAAGTACATGTAACTTACACATTGTATCGCATGCAAGTAGTACGTACGTGGATCGGAGCTAGCGAGCGTTATACGCATGCATACGGTGCATTTTCATTTATTTTTATGAAAGTAATGGACTAATTGGAACGAAATTTTGCACAGAGTGTTACTGCAATCATACCCAAACTCCATGTTAACTATGAGACCAATTGCTGCAGGTTTACAAATGTGGGCTAGTACCTTTAAATTCACTTCCCGGACAAGCCCCCAATTTTGTTACGACCAAAATCACTCTGAGAATCATCGCACAAAAGAAACAATCAACTAATGTTCAGGCGCTTTATTAACAGTGATATTGTGGGTACAGACTCGTATTCGGTTTTCACATCAGTACAATACTGATCAATAGAAACAGTTATAAATCGGTAGTGGAATCACTTTCACGTATTAAGTAATCTTTTGAAAATGTCCAGATACAATGTTCGGTGCACAGACGAATCGTCGCTGAATCCACGAACCGGCACAACCGGCCAAAATCGAGTAAATTTTCGATTTTGAGATTTTTGCATATTATGATAGTATATACCGAGTTCTACAACCTGACAAATTTTTGAACCTAAATCTCGAGTAATTACGTAATAATAACGACTGTGCCACTTCGTGAAAACTCTGACTGGTCGGTCTGGATTTTCACGAAGTGGCACTATTGCGTGCGTACACGCCGGATGTCATCAAAAATCACTTATCTGTCAAACGTCCTCGTACGCGCTCGTCCAAAATGGCTGCGCCCAGACCAGCGGAAACCAGACAGATGAAATCGGTAAAGTTAAATATCGCTCTGTATTGACAGTTAAATTATTCGAATTTTTCACCTTATTGAATGAAGATTTGTGAATAAGGAATTAGAATATCCAAAGAGTGTAAATATGTACTCTAACAGGTCACAATGACTTAGTTTGGCTCTGTCCTAGCTTCGTGCGCTACGTTTGCAGTCCCACAGCTATTATTCGGTGTAAGTGAAGAATAGGGAAAGCGGTTCGAACTAGAGTCAAATGAACTCGTCTCACATTTGCATCGAATCTGTAACGCACTAAACGGTAATATATTGTACAATTTTATTGTTGCCTGTAATACGAGCTCAAGTATGTAATGCTACTGCCTACTTCTTCCCAGGTAAATTAGCTCTCTTATTCACTCTGAATCTTCCAGGAATTATCTACAGTTCTTCTAGATCTAATGTAGATAGTTAACTGTGTTACAGTGTTAAATTATTGATGGTGATCTTGAGTACCTTTACCTGTCCAGGTTACTGTGATGTTATTTCGCTGACTACCCTTGAAGTCTCAATGGGAAAAAATGATTTAAAGCTACTTATGCTAAAATCTAAATGAGGAAGGTCCTCCTCCCACATAACAGTTGTCTAAATTGAGGGCGAGGCGTTACGAACAACAATAAGGTTTGATAATGCTGTCGTGAATATCATACCAGCAATTTTGATTTGGATAGACAACAAGCAAAAACATATTTGTTATGCAACATTAATGCTCAGCACCTGAATTCATAAATTGTTATATCATGCTATAGGCCTAAATGTAAACATTATAAACATGTACCTGGCAAGTAATTTTGGCTTAGTTTGTGATATTTGCTTGTTATGATTTTCTACAATCTATGGCTCTTTGAAACACAGTGTTGTTTTTTTTTTTTGTTTTTTTTTTTGTTTTTGTTTTTTTGTTTTTTTTTTGGGGGGGGGGAGGCATGAATTGTAAAATTAGACCAGAGTGATGTTCTCAAACTTCAGATTCTAATACGCCATATAATGTAGACCTGAAAAGGAGGTGGGGAAGGGGGCAGTGTGATGTTTTGGAAATTTGTGCCTCATATTGATGATCTTACAGAATTGTAAGTAGTGGTGGATTTTCATGTAACTGACATCTTGCATTTATCTTCCATTCCAAACAGATATTGAGGCATTTGTGTGGACAACGTAACAACTTGCAGACTGGACTGAAATGAGTGATGTTCTTCGATGATGGGCTACTTTACACAATTGTACTCCAAACCGCATTCCTGTAGATTTCTACCATCATCACAAGCTTGAACAAGAACAGTAAGTTACATTACTATCTGACAAGGATTTAGACAGACCAGTGTGTAATACTTATAGTACACAGTGCAGGCATACGACTAATGATTTGACTTTCCACATACCGTACTGAAATGATTGTGTATCTTACTCTTTTTTTTTATTACAACTGTATTTGTAGTTTTGATGGACGTGAAGCACTGACATAACATGGAATCCGACATTTTGACATCTAATTACCTGCAGTCATGCTGCATTTTGGTATAAAGGCAATGCTGTCTCTCAATCTGATCTTGATATGGTACCGGTATGCATTCCTTCAGTGTCATGTATCTTTCATTACTGTTATAACTGTAGTTGTGTGTGTGTGTGTGTGTGTTTATGTTTGCTGTGTTTTTTTTGGGTTTTTTTTTTTTTTGGGGGGGAGGGGGGGGGGGGAGGGACAATGGAGATGGGGAATGAGCAGCTCTCTGTACTGATATGAGATACCATCAGCTTTGCAAAAGTCAATGGCACATACAGTATGACAAATACTTGGCAAAGACAATGAAAATGAAAGGTCTCAATACACATTTAAAGCTTCACTAATATTAATGTTATTGGGTTTTTTTTTTTTTTTTTGCTTTGTACACTCAGAAGTCAAATGTTGTAACAGTATGAGACTTTTACATGGGGTTAACTATATCACCGATTTTCACTTGTGATGTTCTGCTTTCTTTATTCTTTGTCTTATTCTTTACTTCAGTTCTGCTCCTGATTCTAGTCAACAATGTGTTCATTCACCACTTCGTCTGGCTTAGCATCCTCTCCTTACTGCACTCAAAGGTTACATTGTGCACTGAGCTAAAGGTGAGCAAGATATAAACAGCAATCAGTGCAACACCTATTCATGTAGTATTGGGTTTTATTTTGTCATAGATATTACTCAGAAAATCCAGTGTCAATGGACAATTAGGAGTTATCCTAGTATAGTCTTGTTATGAACGTTATCACATTGATTAAAACTTATAATTCAACAGAATTGCATTAGCACTTTTGAGCAAAACATTACCAAAGTGTTGATATGAAAGGAACATTATATGATTATTTTCTCAGGCAAATCAATATAGTTTTACAGATGTGGAAAATTGATTAAGTAGTATGTTATGACTGTTGTCTCAAATGTCATCATTCCCCTCTGCAATATAGAAGTAACATTGTCGTGAAAAACAATTGTTCATCTTTGCATATAGGGAGAGAAGCTGATGACAACTGTCTACTGGATATGTCGAAGTGGTGAAAGCAAAGAGAAACCCGGAACAGCTTCAAATGACTAGGGTGGCTGAGCTGAACATCTGCACCAAAGTCCAAGCCAGGGATCGTTATGGAAGGAGAGCATAGCAATATTTCACTACAATCACAGAGTTGCTCCAGACAGCACTCAGCGAACTTTTCACAAATGTGTATGCGTGATGAATGGGCAGTCAGGTTCTGGCAGAACATTATCTCGATGTTCTGCTTAATGTCCTATTTAATGACTTTGGGTTGTGTGTGTGCAGAAATGGGGGGGGGGGGGTAGTGGGATTATAAAATATGACATCATTTTAATAATAATAATTATAATGATAATAACAGTAATAATGATACTACTATACTACTACTTCTAATAATAATAATGATGATAATAATAGTGATGATAATAATGATGACATGAATAATAATAATATAAATGATAATAAAAGTAATAATAATAATCAACAGTACTTATATATAGCACAAAGAACATTCTGTATTATGTCCCTATGTGCTCAAGGATAAAAATGATTACACAAAAACATACAATTGCAATAACAATAATACCTTGTTTCATGTTTAGACTGTAATGAAGGCATTCCCAAGGCAGACTTAGATTAACATTTGTAAATTATTTTAAATTCTGGGGCAGATTCTTCCATATGGTAGAGACATGACAAGCAAATATGTATATTGTTGCTTTTTTATTCAGCATAACAAATAAGTCCCTGCCTTTTGAACAAAGGGTTCTCTCTGGTGTGTCTCCTATTCAAAGTAGTTCTCTAAAATAGTGTGTATTCAAAAGTTAACATCAACATTTTGTACTGAATATGAATTTTGACATGAAGCCAGTGCAAGCTTCTTAGAACCAGTGAAATTTGTGTTAATGTATATATATATATTTCGTTTTAAATTTGAACACTACTTTTGCAGCAGATTTTTGGATAGCTTGTTATCTCTGTATCTGTTTGACTGACAATCCACAAACTAATTAGTGATGAAATCATCATGTCAAATGAAGAAACCATGAACTGAACGTACTGTTATGTGTTTATCAATGGAGTCTCAAATTTTCCAAATATTGTATGTGAAAGAATCAAGGGGACATTATGGGACATTAATCCTATGTACTGTATCTTACACTGTCACTTTATTCACTGGCATTACTCGTGATAACCATCAATCCATGGTTCTCTCCATACACCTTTGTCACAATGATGCCATCCTTAATTTTCCACTGTAATATGCTTCCATTCTCTTTGGCGTAACAGTGCTTTTCAAAGCAAAAACTATATAAGTATCAAAATCCATATAAAATGTATTTTCTTTTACTTTGTTTATGAAGCAGCTCACCTATCATACTATTCATTTTGTCTCCTTTAGCCAGGCCGCCATTAGGCCAACCCCGTTAACGATTCCCAGTATTTTTTAATCATGCCTTCCCCAGCACCTGGGACACCCACAGCAGACATAAACTAAAGTCAGGACCAAGCTTCAAGTCAAGTTGTGCGAGTTAGAAAGGTATTAGGAGACTGCAAGAGGGTTATAAGCAATTGGATGCTTACATTTCCTCTGCTTGCTCTCTCTCTCTCTGCAACTCGAGAATGAATAATAAACTCTGACAGAAAATGTTTTATTGGATGATACGTGTACTGCAGTACACAGCCATATTCTTGCAGTCTGTGTCCACATGAGGACTTATAGCATGGCCATCATTATCTATGTCTTTTTATATTGAATATTGTTGTAGATTTCATTTTTCAAAGAAAAAATGAAGAAATGTAGGTCTGATATGTTAACAGTCTACTTGTAAACAGGTACAGTGCCAGAAAAAAAAAAACAGTCACCTTGTTTCATGGTGTCAATATTATTTACAGAAATATGTGCAGAAAATTATATACAGAAATATTTGTGACGTAAAGAACCACAGCAATATAAAAACATGAAAAATTTGATTGCGTTAACGAATCTGAATGTGGAAAGTGTGATACTCGAAGAGATATCAAAACTGATAATTTCCACGTAAATCTATAGTAAAAATATCAGGTAGAAATTCATCTCTATGAAATCTTTTTAAAAGAACATTACTTGTGTAGATAACTCTGTAAAGTGTTTAACAATATCTTTGTACTGTTTGAAGAAATGTTTGCTTTGAAGAGGTTGGACTTTATTTCTCCACTTAAAATAAATCATACTTAAACAATAGTAAAGTTTAAGAAGTAAAACTTATCATTAATTCGTGTATAGGGAATATCCAGTAACTGATTTTGGAGTAAGAAACGAGATTGATATTATGCCGATTTGGAATAAACATGAAATTTCTTTCTGCCAGAGAGCTGAAAGCTGCGAGAACAATACATTTTATAATCGGTTCCGAAGAAGTAGAGATGACTAGTATTTAGTTTGATGATAAGAAAAAAAGATTCCTACATTTTTTGGTCAGAAATGGATATAAGAAATACTAAGCAATATTTCATTCTATGAAGGTAAAGGAATATTGTGTAAAGGTACAATGTAATGTATTTCTATTTCATTGTGATATGGGTTCCTCGAAATTGTCTTGTTCATTAGAACATATATGTCAATAACTTTAAGATTTCTTTCATTACGGGAAATATAGTTACTTTAAATTATGATTGAATGAACTACTGTCTATCCTGGAGGTAATATAAAATCTCATTTTAACAGCTTCTTATTTAACAGCAGTTTTGCTTATTATATTTGTTGTTACGAAATACCATATACAATGTATAGTAATGCATTTTGAATTTGGCTGAAAATGAAATGTGGAAATCCGTTTAATGAAATGTACAACTTATGAGACTTGGAAACAATACAATATAATTATAGTAATGAATATATATTCAAACAATTATTTTTCCTAGATTTCTTTTTTTTTTCAGTTCTGCCCGAATTAAATGTTGAATATAATCTAATAAAAATAAATTTCATTTGTCAAGAAGGAATGTGTATTTCTTCCTTTAATGAATGATTGTATATAATACAGGACTTGAGAGTGTTTGAAAATGTCATTATTTCTCGAAGAAGACAAGTGTAGAGGATGATGATGATGATGATGATGAAGATGATGAAGATTGAAAGAGAAGGAGTGATGGAGAGAGGAGGGGAGTACGAGGAATTTGTGTGAATTCTTATTTGGTATTAATGTACGTCTGCATACCTATTTAAAATGAGTCGGGAATTTGTTCATTTTCGTAAACAATGAAGTGCATGAAAAACAAAATATAAAAGGCTGCCTTTCTGTTTAAATGAATATTGAGAATACGTAATGAAAAATACAAAAAAGAAGTAAAGATCTAAACATGAAGCTCCATGATCTAAATAAGAACAACTAATCTACAATACTTTTATCCACGGATGTTAGATTTACAATGCCAAGAGCGCAGTGCTAAACGATTACTAGAAGAGCTAACTGTAATTTAAACTTTTCTTAGTGAAATAACCTTAAGCAGAAATAAATTTGAAAGCCATGTGCCGTTTCGTGAATTTATTGGGTGCTGTTCGTTATTCTGAAGGTTCGTTATTCCGAAGGTTCGTTAACCCGAAACACACAGTATACCTAGACGTTTATTAATCCGAAAATGAAATAGGGTTCGATAATCCGAGCATATGGGGCATTATTCCGAAGGTTCGTTAATCCGAAAATGAAATATGGTTCGCTATTCCGAAGGCTCGTTTATCCGAAAATGAAATAGGGTTCGTTATTCCGAAGGTTTTAATCCGAAATGATAGGGTATAGGGTCGGTAACCAACCTTCGGAATAACGAGTTTTGTTTCATTTTCGGAATAACGAACCTTCGGAATAACGAACCTTATTTCATTTTCGAATTAACCGATTTCGTCAACCCGAAACACACAGTATACCTAGACGTTTGTTAATCCGAAAATGAAATAGGGTTCGATAATCCGAACATTTGGGGCATTATTCCGAAGGTTCGTTAATCCGAAAATGAAATAGGGTTCGCTATTCCGAAGGCTCGTTTATCCGAAAATGAAATAGGGTTCGTTATTCCGAAGGTTTTAATCCGAAATGATAGGGTATAGGGTCGGTAACCAACCTTCGGAATAACGAGTTTTGTTTTATTTTCGGAATAACGAACCTTCGGAATAACGAACCTTATTTCATTTTCGAATTAATGAACCTTCGGAATAACGAACCTTCGGAATAACGAGCTGTAACTAATTTATTTTGCGGAGAATCCTGAACGCTATGTGCGACACAAGAGCAGTGTGCCGGTTCGTGGATTTATTTTGCGGAGAATCCTGAACGCCATGTGCGACACTAAGCGCTGTGTGCCGGTTCGTGGATTTATTTTGCGGAGAATCCTGAACGCGATGTGCGACACTAAGCGCTGTGTGCCGGTTCGTGGATTTTTTTGGACCTAGTCTGGAGTTTTCACAAAACGACACACAACTTTATAGCCTTACTGTGTGCATATTTTACATCACTGGGAGGATTTTTATGTATAGCAAGAAAGAGCAGATTCTTCTCATACGTCACAATGAAATTTATTGAAAATCAATTCCATTAACATATCTTACTAATAGTTTGAAAAAACAGAAATCTTTAAATGCGTTTTACTCGAAATGTACTTCGCGCACCGGCGGTGCGCGTGTGCCGGTTCGTGGATTCAGCGACGGAATGATCCTTTACGCACCGATGAATGATTCCTCCGACGTAGGCCTAACTCCAGAGGCGCAGGTTACGATAGTCACGGTATAGATCCGGGGTAAAATCCACGATATATGTCCACGGCGAAACGTGCAGAATCCAAACGTTATAACGACCACATCCGGTTGATGCGTTGAATGATGATTCACTTTATAATGTTCAGCTAGGAATCCAGCCCGTCACAGCTTTGCCGTAGCAATGTCCGTTGACATTAAAATATGGAGTCTATCTCCAAGAGTCCAATGTAGGCAAATTAATTCTCTGCAGGCAAAATGTCTCCCAGGCCTTATCTCCACAAACATAACAGGTCAGCAGGTAACACAGGACTGACTACAAGTCGCTTCAGAGCCAGAAGTGACGTAACTCTCAGAGCAGTGGTGTGTTAGGTACTCTGCCTACCTCAGAATTTCTCCGGCTTATATACTATCCATTCACCCCTTTCTAGTACATTCCGTAATTTTCTCCAACCTGGGGCTACACACTTGAATATTCTAGCAAGTCCAAGTTCCAGGAATCCTGGATGACTCACTGCCTAACTATGTGCATAACATTATTGCCAAAATTAACTACCAATCACATTGGGCTACAGGGACAGTGCCTTACTCAGCCAAATATGTAAGCACTTCCTAGAATATTCTGGAATAGGTTAAATCATTCTAGATTTCCTGTCACATGCATGTACTGTAGTTACATTGTATACCACCTAGAAAATATATACCACCTAGAAATATATTGTAAAGAGGGGCATGTGCCCGGTGTGCCCCCCTCTGGATCCGCCACTGATCATGTACCAATTCAAGAAAGGTATCCTTGCATAGATTTTTGAGGCAGTCCCAGTGAAACTTATACAAAACATCAGAGTAACCAAATTTTAATTTTTACATCACTATGACCAATATTACTGTTTTCAGCAATACAATAAAAAGTCAAAATTCCATTATTGCTCTATTCTGTAATGTGAACTTGAACCTGGAATGCAATTTCACTTGAATGAGTTGGGTGGACTACTGTACATGTTTACCAGCTCATGAATGACGTGACAGAAACAAATCTTTAGTTCTTTTGTTTTCCCCTTCGGAAAAGTCTCGGACACGTCATCACCATGCGCTTTCTCTTTCATATGGAGTTTAAATATAAACTCCGGGTTCGATCTGCACGGCATCAGTTTGTTTTTCAGCGCTCCTCACTCCGTATCAATAGTTATCAGTGGTCAAGTACCCAGTTATATTGACCTAAACTGCGACAAGATTGGCTCGCGCGGAGACTAACGTAAATTCTGCAACAGACTGCACGGACCAATCGTCTCTTACGCCTTTCTCTCCGCGAATACACATCACGGCGTGTACCAGTACCTCGTATCATTATGAACGTGCTCAGCAGCTACGCGTTCTTCGCAA
The DNA here is from genome assembly GCF_964275005.1 of Diadema setosum. Taxonomy (NCBI): domain Eukaryota; kingdom Metazoa; phylum Echinodermata; class Echinoidea; order Diadematoida; family Diadematidae; genus Diadema; species Diadema setosum. The sequence goes on along the minus strand of NC_092705.1, from coordinate 10,715,057 downwards.
CTGTCGTAATCGAGTTACTCGCCATCACTCGATCCGTTCAAGCCGCGTTGTATGAGTGTGAATGCCCACCCGACATGGTGAACTGTACAAATGGTGAGTATAATTAACCCTTCGGTCTAGCAAAACTTATTTGGGTCATTATTATCATCATTATTCATTATTATTATCATCATCATTACTATTATTATTATAACACTTAATACTCCTTGACGGTTTTACATGCACTCCAGTCTTCAACAGTTCAGTCAATAACTTGTTGTACAAACACTCAAATTCGGGGAATACATTCAGAATGTTAGTACATAAATATTGCAAATATCACAAGTTTTTTTTTTCTTTCAATAGCATTAAAAATATCATCTTCTCTCTTTACGCTTGATTGTTTATCATCATATCAATATTAAAGTGTATCTTTGCCCAAAAAAATTATTTTTGATATGTGAAAGAGACACATTTCAGGAGTCCATTGCACCAACTTTCAGAGAAAATGGGTCATTAATTAGTGAAAATGCATCTGAAATTTTCTAAACACAATGGGTCTGGGAGGCAAGTTACAGCAAACCCTATTGTTTGCACTGGGTTACGGAACCACAGCGGTTCCTGAATCTCCCAGACACAGTGTGTTTGGACACTTTGAGATGCATTATTTCACTAATTAATTACCCATTTTCTCTGAAAGATGATGGTGCAATGGATTACTGAAATGTGTCTCTTTCACATATTCAAAATAATTTTTTAGCCAAAGATACACTTTAAAACGAAGGTTTGCAAAACAAGTGATGCAAATAATTCATTTTGTCACAACAAAAATAAGATGGAAAAAAAAATAACCTCTAGAGACTTTCGCGGTTAGGCTAGACTCTTCCTCAGTATAGAATGAGGAAGAACGAAAAAGTAAAAACTAAACGTTATGCTCCGTAAAATGTTCCTATTGAGAGATTCGCATTATTTATACCATCAATCAGATGAATCTCTTCAGATGTTATCAAAAGATAGTGGAAGTTGATCATGAATGTTCGAGGAACATAATGAATATTACACAACCTGTATAGTATCCACTGAATATAGTATTCAAATCGAAATCTTTTAATGTTCATAGAGTAAAGATTAGTTTGAGCTTAAAAATGCCATCCAATAAGAATACGTGTAACTTTCTTTTGTACATGTATTTATTTTATGTATTGACGGGAGAGCTAGCTATAGTAGCTATAGGGTACTATATAAAGACATTTTCATGCTGCATGGGTTAGAAGACACTTTGACCTGGAGATTATTGCAGCGCCTTTGGACATATTTTCAGTTTTGATATGTATCGGAATCCTGTATTGTAAGAGAAAATTTTACAAAACGCATGAGTCTTTTTATATTCCAAGAAAGTTTATAGCACTCTTAAAAAAAATGATTCTTTATTAGTTTTATTATTTTAAGTATTGTTGATGAATTAAAATCTCTATGATATGAGTAGGAATATAGGATGTACAGTGGGCTCCCGTTATAACGAAGTCCTCGGGACAGGCAATTTTCTTTCGTTATTTCGAAATTTTCTTATTACCGAACAAATGAACAATAAAAAAAAAAAAAAACATAGAGCAGATAATGTTTCTGCCTGAATTTTTACTTCGTTGCAACCGGAATTTCGTTATAACCGTGTTCGTTATAACGAGAGTGCACTGTATCGTCGACAAGTAAGACAAACAAAATAAGGGAGGATATCGAATTATATCGTTGACGTAAAAAGAAATGATAGCGGGTCCAAGCACAATCAAGCCTCGAGGAACCCCGCATTGGAGTAATTGATGATCAAAATCAAATTCATTAAAAGTAACATAATGTCTTCTGCTTGTTAAATAACCTTTTAACCATAAAAATGAAACAGATTTTCTATGGTGGTGACGGTCACAATAACTTATTGGTATCTCGGAAGCGCTGGAGAATTTTCTTTTGTTTGTTTTCTCCTTGTATAGTATCTATAAGCTCCTCCGATGTCAATCTTTCTCACTGTAAACCTATAGTATGCACACACACACACACACAGACGGAAAAAAGAATAGATAATGCATGTATGCGTATTTCATGAACTATGGAATATGCAGTAACGTGACTGTGATGTCTTTGATAATCATAGTGGAATTTTTTAATGCGATTCCTTTTCCATCCATAAGAAAAGAGTCAGCATGCCAACGTATTACCACATCTCCCTCATTATCACAGGGACAGAGATAGGTCTCGTGTCCTTCCACTCCATCGGTTTCAACACCATCGAATTCGGGCACGAGGGCTACTATACGAACCTCGTCTGCGACCCGCAAAATTTCTGTCTAACGGAATGGCTGAAAGACGGCCTTCGGTACCCCTGGGGATGGAGCGACGCGGAGTTGGAGACTGTGGGCGTGACCCGGACCAAATGCAACACCATTCTGGAGTTTCGCACGCTTCCTTTGACCGCTGAGGGCGTATACACCTGTCTCGTACACGGCGCAAACGGCACCACTGTTTCTCGCAATATCACTTTGAAAGTGAAAAGTAAGCGAACGAATGAATACGATGACCATCATCACGTTTGTTTTCTGCAGCAATGATAACGGTCTGCAAAAGATGAAATCATAGCTTGTAATACAAAAATGACTGCAATGCAGTGTATTGATTTGACATTGACGATGAATTAATCGAATTTGAAATAAGCAAACCATTAAAATGCTGCATGTTTTCTTTCCGGTTTTTATTAACCAATCAAAAATAACACAGGTTTGCTCTTTAAATCGTTTTTCTGATTCTATTCAACAAAGGGTTTCTTTTCCTCTTTTCAAAATGTTGTTATTATTTTATAAAATTGAGTAAAATTTACTCGAAAACCCCCACAAACTTTACTTTGTTATTCCCTGCTAAAACCATAAGTTCCTGCAACGGATTTGTGTGTGCGTGTGTGTGTGTGTGTGTGTATTTTGATTGTGATTTTCATTTGAAAAAAAAAATACACAGTGGTGATAGATTCAATTTGACTCATGGTGTAGAAACGAAACAAATTAGATGAGTGTGTAGTCTGTACTTTCCTTTGCTGTTGTTGTGTTTTCAAGAAAGAAGAGAGAGAAAAAAAATGGGGCCTATACAATAAATAATTTGCTCCAGACAACACTGACATAAATCAATCGTAATAAGTCTTAAAAGTATCAAGAATATTAGACATACCAAAATGATGTCTCCACGAGGGAGTTTATAATGTCTCCACGAGGGAGCTCATATTGAAAGTCTCCGCAAGGGAGCTCAGAAAGTCTCCTCGAGGGAGCTCATAATGGACGTCTCCGCAGTGGAGCTCACACCAAATAACTCTACATTATATTGATTTTATGACTTTGATTTTTATGACGATAGGTAATACATTAATTGAAAAGTTATTCGCTACGGCCATTCAGACTTCATGGTTATGCGCGACAGTATTCCAGTAATTGATATTAGTATGTGACCCTGCATCAAATTAACACACACAGTAAAAACATCGGTGTTAGATTTAACACCATGGGTGTTAAATCTAACACCGATCTAACTTCAATAGAGGACCACACCCACAAGTGTAGAAAATGTATTGTGACGGTGTTAAAAAGTGTTCACCTAGCACTTCGTGGTGTTAATTTGACACTGTGGCTGGTGATATTTTTGACACTGCGCTAGAGTTAATTCAATAATGACACCGCATGGTGTTGATTTGATATTGGTGGTGTTAATTTCAATGGTATAACACCCGTCCAGCTTCAATAGGGGACCACGCCAACTGGTGTTACTGTGGTGTAAATGTGTTTACACATTTTTTTTTTTCAAAAATCAAGTACTTTATCGGAAAATTCTTTATCGTCTTGTTGAAGTTCAAAATTAACAAGAAGTGCAGTAACTAAGAAACTATTCAAAAAAAAAAAAATTTAAATTTTGAAATGACACCCGGAGGTGTTAATCTAACACCATGAATGAGCACCGGAAATTTCACACCAGCTCGGTGTTTCATATTTAACACCGGACTTTTTGCAGTGCAGGATGTATACTACTAACCCCTAACCTTTGAACTCCGTTTGTCGCATTGTTTGTGCAGAGGCGCCCAAGCCCGTACCACCCATAGCTGTCGCCGGGACCCAATGCACCAATCAGACAGCCGTAGTCGGGTCCAGTGTAACTTTTAGTTGTGACGTATTTGTCGGGGCGGATAGAATGGACAACTGGAACGCTAGGTGGCTGACGCAAGAATGGGATTTTGCCGAATCGGCCAGTCATCTCTCAGACGCACAAGTCTCTACCACTTTGAGGTGAAAATGGCAGTTTTTTTTTTCGCGTTTTGTTTTTGTTTTTGTTTGTTGTTTCTTTATGCTGTGGTATCACGCTCATCATGCTGATCGTTTATATATATATATATATATATATATTGTAACGAAATTCGGTGGAACCGATTCGATTTAACCGTTTCGATTATAATTTGTTATGATCGATTGTGCCTATAGCATAGAAAGGGGGCACTATTGGAACGTTGGGCAAACGCTGTAATGTGGTAGTGCATTATTATGAGTTTTAACATTTATTATTAGATATGTGGTTACTTGTTTGTCATGGGCAAGTTTGGATTATTTTAATACCAACTCCGGTTTAGACCGATGATACATGCCGAATTATCAGTAACCATGTACAAAAGATACTGCTAAAATGTATAATCGTTGTACGAGTTTGATAACCATGCCAACATTGTAAATAATTTGAATGACTACTGCGAGTAATTTCCGCGTCGCTCACGGCCGTGCGGGATTGCCTCCTCACTCCGCGATAGGAGGAGAGGCATATAAAGTGGCCGTTGTGTGACATAGTCCACAACATACAAGCAGCCCGTGTATGATACATTTCTAATGTGTTGTTACTGTTTACTTCTATGTGTAATAAACTGTACATGTATTCCTGATTAGCTGCCTTCACTGTGTCTTCTTGAGTGTTCTACCACAATACATCATTTAGGAGAGTGGTGGTACATGTTCCTGAGAAGGCCAACTAGCAAGTCGTTGGATTTCGGGCATAATGGTAATGTGACTTGTCGCATAGTCCGTGCCCAATCCAAGTTCCAGTCGTCGCCGTTGGATTTCGGGCATAATGGTAATGTGACTTGTCGCATAGTCCGTGCCCAATCCAAGTTCCAGTCGTCGCCGTTGGATTTCGGGCATAATGGTAATGTGACTTGTCGCATAGTCCGTGCCCAATCCAAGTTCCAGTCGTCGCCGTTGGATTTCGGGCATAATGGTAATGTGACTTGTCGCATAGTCCGTGTCCAATCCAAGTTCCAGTCGTCGCCTGAGGAAGTTGGTAACGGTGCGATACAGCACTTTACCCCGTGCCATCAACGACACCTGTGCCACCATGGTTGTGAAAGGTGTTCCACGTTAGCGTGATTGAGTTGGTAACAAAACTTGGTAGCAGAACTTGGTAGCAAGAGTTGGTAGCAAAAGTTGGTGGCACAACTTGGTAGCAAGAGTTGGTGGCAGAACTTGGTAGCAAGAGTTGGTAGCAAAAGTTGGTAACAAAATAAGTATACCAATTTAACATCCTCTACAAGTGACGCTTGGGAGTGACATACTCTAAGTGATGCTGAACTTGGTATGTGTACCGCTTGTGTTGGTGAGCTGCTTCTGACACAACATAATACACGATAGCATACAGACTTGTAGTTTTAGTAACTTAAAGGGATCGTTGTAAACTGCAACAAAACGAACCCCGCCTACTCGGCCATCCTGACACGGCTCGCGGAGGCATTTGTACAGACAGTCAAATACACTCACATACTTCACGACGAGAAGGCTAGTTCGTCACAATATATATATATATATATATATATATATATATTATTGAAATTCGTCTCCCTCTCTTTCCAGGGTAATCTCCGAAGATTATATAAACACGGTCCTGCACATAGGCAACGCCACGATGGACGCTTTCTCTGATTACAAGTTGTACGTTCGTGCTGGATTCACGTCTTCGAGTAGGACATTCACTCTTCGGCAGCACGTGCAAGCCAGAGGCGACGAACATTCAAATGGTATAATATAATGACAATGCTCATGTGTTGGTAGATAACGATTCCACATAATAAAACTCCACACCAACCTGCCCGCACGGAAGCCATGTCATCTTGTTATCAAGAAGAAGGCAACTATCACATACTATTTTAATATCACAGGCGCTCATTTTACCCTTAAAACGTGTGCACACTTAAAATCTGTACTACCTTGCACTGTCACACAATCTTGTAATCACTTAAGTAAATTAACTGGTGCACCGATTCCATCCTCTATAAAGCACACAATCCAACACTTACCTGCACAGCTGCACACACATATAAATACGTCACCGGGTCGACAAGACCTCTTGTCTACAAAATGTTTTAATATTCAGGAGAGAGAGAGAGAGAGAGAGAGAGAGAAATGGCAACAAATGCACTACTCTCTAAAAAAAATCGAGTGAAATATTCACTCTTAAAGGAGTGAATACAAAAAAGAGTGAATTTAGAGGGAAATTTGAGTGAAATCTGAGTGAAAATGAACATTTTCATTTTCACTCATTTTGGAGTGATCTCAGGGATCACACGAAGATTTTGGAGTGATCCCTGAGGTCACTCTAAAACGAGTGAAAATGAACATTTTCATTTTCACTCATTTTGGAGTGATCTCAGGGATCACTCGAAGATTTTGGAGTGATCCCTGAGGTCACTCTAAAACGAGTGAAAATGAACATTTTCACTCAAAATTCACTCCAATTTCACTCTAAATTCACTCTTTTTTGTATTCACTCCTTCAAGTGTGAATATTTTCACTCGATTTTTTTTTTTTTTAAGAGAGTAAGTCAAAATGGGACCTTTCCCTTTCACATGCCATGGTGGCTTCATTTTTTTTTTGGGTAAGACAGCAAGGATTTTAAATCACCGCATACTGTCGCCTATCTCATTGCAATATCATATGTGCGGTATAGTAACGTACAAATAATGTAGATGTATTTTATTTGTAATTTCCCCTTTTTCTTATATGCACCGCCGACGCCACGTTTTCAAAAGTAGGTTGGGGGCACTTCCGGGTTTCATGAGCTAACACTTATTCTACTTCCGGGTTTCTTCAACTGACAAGCCAAAAAAGCCAAAAAACAAAACAAAACAAAAGAAAAAGAAAGAAACAAGCAAACTAACAAACAAAAAAGACTTACCGCGCTCACACTTCAAGGTTTCTATCTATTTCTCTATTTTCTTTCTAGTGCCACTATACAATGTAGTATACAGTATGTTTATTATACCCCTTTCAGTCAGTAGCCCCTGTTCCACTATGCCGTTCTCGCTACGATTTGACAATTTTCTCAGATCGGGAAGGATCGGGTAAAACCTGAGCCGATCTGGACACAGTACGATGTTAGAACGCTCGAAGAGCGCTGCAGTTACGACTACCACGAGCTTGCTACGCTCTTACTACGATGATCGGGAATGAGACATTACAATCTCTGCCGCTGCAGTTACGCTTTAGAACGATGTAGCTACGCTGTCAGTGCGATGTTGCCGATGCTATCCGATCGATGCACGCTGTATCTACGCTCTGAACGATCTATAGGATCTTATCACGCTGTTACCATTTCAGAGAGCTAAAAAGTGCCCGGTGTGCCCCGATGTACCCCGATTCGACTGTCGATCCGCAGTCAGCCAACTTATCACCATGCAGAACCAAAGAAATATACTATGGACCTCGAAGAAGCTCCTCAACTAACGGTTCTTTTGCAGCCATGCATCGTTATAATCAAAGACGTGCTGATCTTTCCAAGGCTTTTTCTTGATGTTCTTGCTTTTATAGTCCGTCTTCCTCCAGCTGTAGATGATTTTTGTATTCTTCAAAATTCTACTACTAGTATGTCCTCTTCCTCCTCTTTTAGCAGTCTCTCTTTCTTCGCCTTATGGGTAGCTGCTTCGCTGCTTTCTTCTCTTCTTTTTCTTCATCTCTTCTTCTTCTTCTTCTAAAATTTTAGCTCCCTCTTCTTCGGCCTTGACAGGTGCAGCGACAATGTCCTCCTCCTCCTCAACAGTTTAGCCTCTCGATCTCCTTGATCTTCTTCTGGCAGACATTTTGGCTGCCATTTTTCAAGCGTATCGGCTGCGTCCCTTTTTGGGCGGCGAGAGCGGAAGACGTGCGTAATTGAGTCTGGGAAGGCGTAGGAACAGCGTAGCTGAAGCGGAAGCAGCGTAGCTAAAGCGGAAACAGCGTAGTTAAAACGGGAATAAAGCGTGCTGAGAGCGTTGTAGGAACGGGCCTTAATTCTATACGAGAGCAGAGAATTTAACGTAGTGAGAGCGGCATTAAAGCGGGAAGATCGTGCTTTGATCAGGGAAGAGCGGCGCAGCAGCGGGACCACGTCGGTGTCTATAAGTTTACTTCCCCTTCTTGTGTCGATGTTACTACGCTCAGAAAGACCTTGTTACGCTCATTCCGCGGTGTTTACGCTGTCACTACGCTCTCCCCGCTTAGTGTACGATTAAAAACTGGTCAATTTTGATCCGGGAGATCGGGAAGAAATTTTGAACAGGTTCAAAATTTCTTCGCGATCTGAAAAAATGCCCGCTCCAACCCCGACCTCCAAACGCTGCTGCTACGATGCTTCCGATCTCCGTACGCTTTTGCCGCTCTCTCCCGATCTAGCAGATCGGGAGAGATCGGGGTCCAGATCGTGATAGTGCAACGGGGGCTTTATTCTTACTTAAAGGGGAAGTCCATTCGATTTTTATAATTTCACATCATGTAGAACATATTAAATCAACAGTTCCATGTTTAGATTTGTGGAATTGATTGCGGTCCTTTAGCAGAGAAACCAAAACTCTGAAAAGCCCAAAACAAATTATACTGAACAAGGTTGCAGCTTTACCATAACTGATAACAATGCATGAGTGGGGCCTCACGATTAAAATGCTTGAGTATGAGGCTCACATAGTACTGCGATTTTATTATAACCGCTTGCTTGACAAGGTCACCTGTGTATCCATAGATTTATATGCATGCTTACTTCTTTCGTACTGCTTCCTTGATTCCCCACTCGCGCACTCCTATTGTAAAGCTGCTATGTCATCATCCTTATTCGTTTTGATTTGTTTTAAAGTTTGAAAACATTATTCCTTATCCCAATCGCTATAAATTCTGAAAACTCTGTACCCAGTATAACCAATGTATATAGTTGTTCAAATGTAAAAGTCTGAAATTCAGCCGGAGTTCTCCTGAAATGTAAGTGGAGCACAGTGAGAAAAATACACTTAAATCTATACATAATTTCAGCATAAATTCATCCCTACTAAAATTTTTTTCGAAGTTTATCAATAATAATGCTCATGGTTGGGTGAGGAACCATGGAATGATAGTTGTAACTGCTTTTAGCGTCAAATGTAGTGTAGACTTCTTGCTCTTGTTCTTACATCTCGCTCCTTCATCGCATGTTTCAAGAGAGACATTTCAAATTTTTGAAAAAAACTCGCAGGGGCGCAACAAAAGACGAATCCCCATGGATATTGGAAGGGCGAAGTGGTCGGAGTATTCGTAGCCGTCATTTCTTGTATCGTTTTGATCATCTGTGTCGTGGTGTTCTTGCAAAGGAAAAAAGGCCATCGGAATCAACGACTATTTCAAGACAGCAAGGAATCGTCAAAAGAGATATTGTCGAGTCAGTACTACCGGTGCCCTAAAGCCTAGAGCCATCTTGTTGGAATTTGAAAGCCTGACTATGCTAAAATAGCCAGTTGTAATTCCACTTTGCGCATATGAGTTGTTGGTTTTTAAATTCACCAAGATTAAGCGTCTGTTTTGAAATTATTATTCATATATAATCATTAGAAATGGTGCTTGCCAGCACATCCACCTGATGACAGCATCAAAGTGCTCATTAAAGACTGGTAGTTGGCAATATGAATAGAAAGTTTGTTAAAGCATTCAACGCAAAACAATGAAATGGACACTTTTCAAAGTGTTAGTTGCTCTACCACTCTGGCCACCTTGTGCACGCACGTTCATTCTATGTTTGAATATGCTTTCCATGATATTGTTATGACGGACAAGCTTATGTCGGTTTGAAAATGAGTGAAGTGCCTGACCGTGTGAGAAAAAAAAAAGGAAAGATCGTTTATACCGATGTGCACATAATAGAGCTCGTTATCTTTAAATGAAAAGCTATAACACACATGCAAACGAATTACCCTAAAAACATAACATGACATAACATAACATAAACATAAAATGTTTATTACATTTGATAAGCATAGACATCTCCAGTAGAACGTCCCAGGATGTGTTATAGTCATTGCAACCTACGTTGTAACATTATCAGGTAAGAGATAAAACGTTTTACGAAAATGTATATTGGGCGGTAAGTTGGCTCAGTCGGTAGCGCGTCTGCCTCACGATCCTATGGGCCCGGGTTCGAACCCGAGTCTGGACTGAGTAATGTTGTGTGAAAGCATACCGTCCCCTCTAGCAAGAGGCAAAACACTCTGTCCCTCGGATAGGACATAAAATGGAGGTCCCGTGTATGAGAGAGTCACAACTCATGCACGTAAAAGATCCCGCTTCATTCATTCATCGCAAAAAGCAGGGTGTTTAACCCGGTGTAGTGGTCCCACCTCACATCCAACTGGATCCCATGGAAGACCAGCTTAACATAGCTGAATATGGGCTATCCAGCCATCTTCACAGATGGAAATGTACAAACAAAACCTTTGCTCATGATGTAGCAAGAGTGTTAGTAGACCCGCACATCAGTGGTTCAAGAACCCGCAATGTATTTCTGTAGTTACTTAATGTGTCGATCTTCAACATTACTGTCGTAGCTAAGCTTTGTGGCAGCTTAATGCCATCAGAAGACAGTCTAATAGAAATCGATACAAGATAGGCAACAACACGCAATACTCATTGTTCAAAGTGTTATGTATTATAACAAATAGTACGGTCACCTCTCAGGAGACGTGGTTACGAAAGAAAATGAATGAGGCAATAGTCAATTTATCAATTTATGTAACTGCACATGCATTTATAATTATATCAAAGGATCATATTATATCCAGACAGCAACATCGTATCGTTACAGCCTACAAGACTTATTTCGAATATCAGAAAAAAGAGATTTCAAAAATTCGGTTCAGGTGTGTCCGATAGATTTCAGAGCCGTCTCCATTACATGATTATGTAAATGAAATTTTTCACAAAGTGTCTTGTATAGGATAAGAGTGTAATGTCTTTGTTCAATTGAATTTATGTGAAAAAAGAAGATGGCACCTTTCCGCCGTATGTTAACAAGTAAAAAGCGAGTTCTGCACAAAAATAATAATGTCACTCACCTTGAGTTACTGCGAATAAAAGATTTCAATGTACCTGAAAACCTGAGTCAGTGCATGTGTTATTCGTGAAGCGTTCTTTTGAAGAATGTATTGTCATTATTCCTTTTTGAGGTTGCCTATTGAAACAATATTGCAATGAAAGATGTACGATAGTATCACGGACTTATAAAGCATATTTAGATAGAGTGGTCATGAGAACAAAATACTTCATCTTCTGAAGTATATGTCACCATTATGAGGAACTTTATCAGAGATATATTCAACATGAACGTTCAGTTTCAAGTTTTCATTTATTGCAAATCCCAAGAAATTGAACACTTTCTGTTTGTTCTAATATTTTACCATCTTCCATAATATCGGGATGTTGCATATCAGTGTTATTTCGTGTAAATTAATGATAATAGTCGATGTATGTGACGCCTTTTCACCACACATCCTTTGGTTTTGGTTTGATGGGCTCTCTAGCGTACTAATACTCCGGTTAACAGACTAATATCCCTATATATTTGATTTGAGTTCATTTCATTTGAATCTATTTCCACTTTGAGTTCGCAAGAATAAAATACAAACATAACTGGGTTAAAGTGGACCAAGTGATTATCAAAATTATTACTATTCAATGATATTTTGTCAATTTTTAAGTACAAAAATAATCGAAACAATAATACATGTACTACTATCATCACTTGCAACACTTGGATACCAGAACCAAGGTGGGGGAGACTAAATCACAAGCATAGCTTTAGGCCTCCGGAAAAAAAAAAAAATCAAATGTCATCATTATGAGACACACACACACACACACACACATATATATATATATATATATATATATATATATATATATATATCATAAGAGGAGATGATATGAAATAAAGGGAATAGATGAGATAAGTTGAGATAAGAGAGGAAAGAAGAGATGGAGGGAGGGGAGGATATCAAGCAGGAGAATTTATAATTTCAAACAGAATATCTTTGTATGAGATTATTCCTAAATAGCTTTTTAGAATTACTCAATATATTAGACTTGTGTCCTATGAATTCCAGAGTTTGGGCCCTGTGAATGTAAATATTCTGTTAGCATAATGCTTTATTCCAAGGTAAATGCGGTGAGTTAGACTGTCTCATTGGGTAATCATGAACCGAACTATGTTTGATAAACATTTCAGACAATATCATCGGAAGTTCGTTATATTTGAATTTATGCATAAACTGTCCTGATTGAAAATCACGTAAATCATGAATTCTAAGAACCTTATGTTCATAAAACAAATTATTGGTGTGTAAATAAAAGTTAGTGTTACAAATTTTACGGAGGACTTTCTTTTGTAATGAATTCTATCAGTCAGGAGTTTACTTGAGTTACACCATGCAGGCCAAAAGTTCATAATGTAAATTAGGAAGAATCAAAAAGTGGGAAAAGAACAGAGCGAGAAGAAAAAGAAACAACTTTTTGAATTATTTAAAACTCCAGAATTTCTAGATATAATTTTACTGATGTTATCAATATGTTCTTTTCATAATAACTTATCATCTATTATCAAAGAAAATTTAATGGAGTTCACTTGATCAAGTACATAATTATCAAAACAAATATTATCTGGAAGAGTGGCTATTACATTACTAAATTATATAAGATCTATTAGTTTTTTAACGTTCAAAGATAATCTATTTGACTTCAATCGAATCGCAACAATATGTAACTCATCATTCATTATTTGAACTAACTGAATGAGATAAAAGTATATTCGAATCATCAGCGAACAAAACAAAGGAAAGCTTTCGTGAAGAATGTTGCATATCATTGATATATATTGATAACAATAATGGGCCAAGAGGGCTTCCTTTATGTACTCCACATGAAACAGTACACATTGATGAGGTATTATCATTCACATAAACTCATTCTATCTGTAAGATAGACTCCAAGGCCCTTCCTCTCACACTATTGTGAGATAATTTTTGCAAGAGTATGACTATTATGATCAATAGTTGTTGTTGTTGTTATTTTAAAGATCGAAAGAAGAGAGAGAGAGAGAAATGGGGCCCTATACAAATAATTTGCCCCAGACAGCACTTATAACATAAAACAAACATTATAGATCTTAAAGAGATATAAACAAGAATATTAAATGCATACCAAGTTTCCTCGAGGGAGCTCATATCGTCTCCACGAGGGAGCTCATTGTCTCCACAAAGGAGCTCATAAAGTCTCCACGCGGGAGCTCATATTGTCTCCATAAAGGAGCTCATTACGTCTCCACGAGGGAGCTTATGATATTGATGAATACCTCATATTCTTCAGACAAACTCAAATAACTACACAATACACGCGCGCGTGTACCGCACACTAACTCATCCACGTGCACACACTCAACCACATACACACACCTCCAACCACGCACAGACACACCCATATCATGGTTCAACCCAAAATAATGTACAGTATTTAAATAGAGCACACACACAATGATATGTTTTTTACAAAATAGATAAAATTACTATAACTGTATCATTGTTTCGAAAGAAAGAAGAAGAAAAAAATATATATACAATTTGTATATACAGTGTTTATATCAAGGAGCTCTAAGGCGTTGATACAGAAAAATATTTGCATATACAGAAAAATATTTGCAGTGTTTATATCAAGGAGATCAATCAATAGTGTCAAAGGCAAATGATCAATAGTGTCAAAGGCCTCGGAGAGGTATAGGAAAATTCCAAGAATGTGATAATGGTTATCAATTGCTTTATAGTTACTTTATGTATATGAATGTTAGCATGTCATGTGTTTAACTGTGCTTCTCTCGGAGTTCAAACTGATAATCAGAAAATAAATTGAAATTGTCCAAGAATTTGACAATTCTTGCATATCTGTACCACCTTTTTCAAAAATTTGGAAAGACATGTGAGCATATGCTTGGTGTGCACACTACACACTGAAGAGAGAACATTCCGCACTACTATTGCTTTTTCTTTTCTTTTTTATCCCTGCACTATACGTAATTGTGAAAAATACTGTTGCTTGACCAATTAGAAAATAAGGTGCTGACAGGGCGTCTTATTATATGGTTCACTCATTTTGGATGATTACATTTTTGGGTGATCTGTAAATTCTCCTCTTTCCTGATGAGTTTTCTCGGAATTATGACTCTGTTTACCTTGTATTTGATAAAATTATAATTTTTTTGTTGATATAGTAAACTGTATCGCAACGAAAGTCGGTCTTTATAATTGTCTTTAGGGCAGACATTCATCAATTTCTGTTAATTTCTACTCACAAAATGGGGTGTGCAAGTTCAGGTGAGGGAGGCAGTGGAATTACGTACGACCTACTTCGATTGTACTTTAACTTAAAAAACAAAGGAACATGATCATACTGTATCAATTTATTAAGGTACATGTAGTTGCATAATGTTCTTTTGTAGTTGTCAGTACTATTCACTATGAAACTGTTATAGATACAGTTATTCATTTAACCATATCTATCATTACAATCCTTCATTTTCTTGTGAAAGTTTTAAAAAGGATGCGAATGATTTCAAACGATTAAAGAGAGCATCCATATACATGAGATCTATACCTGAAAGATTTGTGAGGAAACGAGATTCTTGGGTTATCTAAATGTATACCTAAACATAAATGCAGGCTTTCGAGTGGGATAATGTAAATAAAAAAAGCAGGAATGAAGTAGGAACAGAATCTCTAAAAAAAAAAAAAGTAGAAAAAAGTCGGACATGAGAGAGAAAAAGTAAAACATTAGAGGAAAAAGTAGGAATAAATCAGGACATGTGCAGGCTTTTTGAAGTAGTTTTTGTCGATACTCACCAGAACTCTTGATGGTACATGAAAATCTTAATTTGTACTCACAACCCTGCTGCCTCAGCCTCACTTTTGTTCCTGGGAAAGCCTGAAA
This sequence comes from Diadema setosum, assembly GCF_964275005.1. Lineage (NCBI taxonomy): Eukaryota > Metazoa > Echinodermata > Echinoidea > Diadematoida > Diadematidae > Diadema > Diadema setosum. The sequence continues at coordinate 10,699,782 of NC_092705.1, read as the reverse complement.
AATAAACAAAGGCAGACTTGTTGGAACAATGTCAGGAAACAAACACAAATGTATGCTCACAGTAGAGGCAATACGAATCTTGATCACTTACTATAATACTTGCATAGAATAGACATCATTCTGTGATTGACATAAACACCTACCATGTATCATCCCACAAAATATGACATAAATATTCCCTGATGAGTAAGTTATACACTAATTCCAAAGGTACATTATAAACTTTCATTTAAAAGATGACATCTTTTATCTACAATTGTGCACTCATGTTTTGAAGTTGTGAGGACATGTGTTTCATTTCAAAATGTGAAAAAAGATTGAAATAAGGATATTTGACAAAAGCTATTTAAAATAGATGACACTATTATCTACATTCATTTGGAATTGTGAAGATCGTGTGTTTCATTTCAAATTGTGAAGAAGACTGGAAATAAGGATGTTTGACAAAACTATTCAAGTGATACTCAAGACAAATTGGTATGCTTTCAAGTTCCAGCTGAATGACCATGAGATATTAAAGCATGAAACTAACTTTCCAAGAGACCTTCAATCTCAAATACATGTAAGCACTTAACATGTGTTCAAACATTTCAAAATAGCAGGATAATTTAAACTATACTTTCATATATGTAGTGCTCAGGTATAAGTCTCTGAGAGCACGTGTAATCATTTTACATTGGTACATGTACTTTATCACTTGTACAGGCAAGACATGCATAAAGGTCGTCTCTGGACATTGAGGCCTTACGAAGTGAAATTATATCTTCCAATGCATTAACATCTTTATTTTGCAAATCCTGACCCACTACAAATCTACACACTTAAATACTGTGAGTTTACGGCACAGTGTCCACCATTGAATTTCCAGTGATATAGATTATCTTGGCATATTCACATGATATGGATGGAAACATATTGCAAGCTCAGTTTGAAACACTTTAACCAACAGGACATAAAACATCCAAAGAGAGAGAGAAAGAAAAAAAAAAACCCAAATACTTTACATTTCAGTATCAATCAGGGAAATGTAGTATTGTCGCATATAGAGTAACAGACGACTAATATAACCAAATGACCCCACTTTACAAGACGTGAGGAGTAGATAATGTACATCTGCTTTTGTTTCTTATTGTCTGCAGTCTTACTGACTTTATAAGTAGCAAACATGAATGGTGTTTTTTTTTTGTGTGTGTGTATAATTTTCGGTAGATAACAAATCAGTTTTCATTTCTTTGGCGTTCTGTAGATGCTAGATTCCATGTATTCTTGAATCAACTTACATTTGTATTAACTAATTTAGAAAGAGTTGTAGAAAATTATCATTCTCTACTTTCCAATGATTTTCTACTGTTTGCAATTTTTGCCAAATTCACTGGAGATAGTTAATAATTCTTTACATTCAACTTCTTTTCGGCTCATCATGACCCTTTTTGTGGAATACACATACAGCAATTTGATCTTTTCCTGAAGTTTCTCCATTTTCAATTATTCCAGGCATTTTAAGCTTATTCAATATTCTTGAAATCAAACTTCTTCATATAAATTTGAGAATATCATATCCTTCAGCCTTTGAAATTTTACATGGTTGAGATTCTGCATCTCATTCTCCAGATATTTTGCTGGATCAGTATTTCAGCTTGTCAAATTTATAAACTATACTCTGTGCAAGATCTGGGGAATAAACAGTGACTGTCACTATCATTTAAGTCCTTGCTAGCTTCTCTGATTTCTCAGCAAATTCCAATTAACAAACTTTTTTAGCTGTTTGAGAGCGAATACACTCTAGATGATCTGTATACTTACAATACAGTTCCTATTTTTTCTTAAATACAGTGTATTTGCGCCCTTTCAATTTTGATACTCTCCATTGTTATTTTGGTTTTAACCTTAAACGTACAGTTTTGTATGTTGACACAACTGGCATACACATCCATCCATTCACTTTTTTCTTCTTTAAGAAGTTTCTCTGTCTCACTTAATAACCAAGACTCTTTCAAATGGTTCAATATTTTGGGTATGTCTCTTCAAATGATCCATCAGATTTTAACCACTTTCACTAAGAGATTTATGTTCTACCATTTTCCCGCATTATGTCAAAACTAGCTAGGTAATAAAAAGATGTTCAGCCTTATCAACTAAAATTTGCAAGATTTCTGGAATAAAAATATGTCATGGCTTCTAATTTTTCTGCAAGTTGTTTCAACCAAACTTAACAAACTGTTCTGTTATACAGATTCTTGATAGTTGGGTATGTGATTTCATGAAGTGGACTTCAACGTCTCATGGTTTCAACTTCAATTGAAATATTGTTTTTGCGGGTGTTTTCCATGAAGTTCTTCCATTTTCTGCTTTCTTCTAAGTTCTTCGAGGTAATATATGCCTTACCTATATGCCTATATGATACAATTCAACCAATACTTTTATGATGTAACAAGATTGTCCGTAAAGAGGTTTCTGCTCTCCTGTTAGTCCTTATCTTTCAAGACGGCTAAGTAATTACTGTTGTTCTCACTCCTTGTTAACAATTTGTGGGATCTGTTAATTAAACGCTTCTCCCTGTTCATCTGATTTTTCAGCAACTAACTTTCCTCAGCTGTTTAACTTCAGATGAATCAAGGAAGATTTCTCGGAGTCGTATCTGCAACCTGCCCATAATTCAAATAGATATCACAAGTCATATGACTCATTTAGTCTTCAAAGTTTAAAGTTTTGACAAATTTAGCAACTTACATTTTCTTTTTTTTTAATGTTGCCAAAGGATCAAACTGATGTAACCCGAGTGCTTTTGATCTAGTCTCAGTTATATGCAAGTTTCATGCAAATGGGTCCCTACCAATCCATGCTTTCTTGGGCATTACTCATCCTCACATCAACCAGATCTAGTTTCGGTGGTGAAAAAATTACTTTCATATTAAGTTTGTCGTATTGCAATCATTGTTTATTATTATCAAAAACATATATTTTTGAAGGATTTCAGGCAAAGGGGACCTGAAGGTTTTATTTCTTGTTTTGATATGACCCTTATAATTTACATGGTAAACCATATTTTAGCAAAGGAAATTTCTGGTTTCTGAGGATTTGCATGCCAGCACATACATGATACATTATGCTTGAACTCTACATCCATTAACCCTAACTAGGCCGGGGGGGGGGGAGCCTCCGAGGCCCCCCCCCCCCCGCCCGACGTTCCGCGCGATGTATCGCTAACGCGAAAAGCTATCGCCGCGACGTTTCATGACTTTTTTCTTTCGAGTCTCCCGCATCTTTTGACACCAAATTTGCGATGCCCGGGCACCCGGTTCCGAAGTTGCGTATAAATATGTACATGCATGTCAGACCAAAAATTGCTCAAAAACGTCAATTCGTGTACAATTTCAATACAAACTGTGCTTACAGGCAAATTTCATAAAAGCATGATTATTTTGGGGTTTTATTGATTAAAATCAATTACTTAGTAATAACATATTTTCTTGTTCGGAACAATGTCGCGGACAAGTTTCATCGAAAAAACAATGAAAAACATATAGTCGAAAAAACAGAAATACATAAGAAATTCACAAAAAAATAGAATACTGAAGAAATTTTTTCTGATGGCACAATTTTTCCTCTTATATTTCCTCAGGACACTAAAAGGAATATTTACACAAAAAGTGTGCCCATTTTGAGCTTTATTTAGTGATTTATACCAAATTGTCTGATTTCATGCATCATTATGCATAAATTAGCATAATTTAGCATAAATGATTATTTTCTTTTAAATTTAACTTTGTGGTGCTTTAGATTACATCATAGGCAATGTGTGTGCCAATTTTCGTCGCGATCGCGCGGTCGACAGCCGAGATCTGGAGGGGGGGGGGGGAGGCCTGGGAGGCCTCCCGGCTCTATGATCTACCTGAATATCCCGGCCTAGTTAGGGTTAAAACTGGCTGTAAACTTAGGTGGTATTTTTCCCCTCAGTTGTATTCTTTGGAAGTCACATGTCAAATTCTACTTTTAAGTGCATGGCAAGCTTACCTGGTAATTTTGAGCGATGATGAGAGCTGGTTGAGCTCTACTCAAAGTCCTATAGCCCAGGCTGCAATATCAGTGGGGTCAATCACATCTGCACAGGAGCAAAAGCTGTGAGGCTGGCAGCAGTCTTGTGGTTGATTGGTGTGTGTTATCCCTAATTCATGCTGAAGAGGCTCTCCCCACCAGTAAGAATCTGCAACTAGAGTCTATGCTCATCATTTCTGAATATCAAATATTCAAGTAGCCTTGCACATTCTTTTTTTTTTTTTGCGGGATTTTTTACCCAATAAAGTAGGAAAAAGTAGTTCAAAAGTAAGATTTTAAGCAAAAAAGTAGGAAAAGCAGGGACAGCAGTAAAAAAAAAAAAAAAAGTAGGAAAGAGTAGAAAAAGCCTGTAAATGTTTCTGTTCAAAGAGCATTATTTTCATCTAATATGGGAACTTCTTATTGGTGAAAGAACTGATCAGGATGCGCTTTAAAGGCGAGATTTGTACAAAATCTTGCAGTATTCTTTTCTAAAATAAAGAATACTTTTGAATTTGGATGTACTACAATTTCCCCCAATGAGACTGCAGTTTATATCTTAGGTTGGGTAACAGTACATGTATACATAAGCATTAAGAGGGACTTACAGCAGTTCTTGGGATTTTTAGGGTCATGGGCTCGAAGGTCAAGGGTCAAAGATCAGGTTAAAATGCTAAATTCTATTATTTAATGCTGAAATTGCACGTTTAATGTATATACCTTGAAGATTACTAAAATAAGCTTAAAAGCGTCAAAGGTCAAGTGAAAATCCTCAATTCCCGAATACCTGCTCTCTTAAACAATGTAGGCTATATAGTCTGGGTGCCAAAGCCAGATTTTGGGGTTAACCTTGTTTTGCCGTCTGCCCGATGTTTCTTGATGGTTTTACCCCATTTCGAGGGTGCTAAATCCGAATCTGCATAATGTAACTCTTGCATTCTTGAGGGTTTTGAGATATTTAAGATGGCCGCCAAAATGGCCGCCAAAACCGGAAATTCCTGTGTTTCCATCTGAATGGTGAAAATTGTAAATAATTGGTGTTTTACCCTATCTAAGGGTGCTGAATCCGTTGGGTATTAGACGTAGTGGTCATTAGACTAAATGGTGGTAGATAGTTGTTTATTAGACTAAGCGGTCATTAGACCAATGGTCCTAGACTAATTCATAAATAGGTAGCCCAACTGGTTATTAGACTAATCGATAAATTGCCGAAGTGGATATAGGCCTAGCCTAAGTGGATGGAGCCCAAGTGCGAATTAGACGAAATAATGATTACACAAAGTGGGTATTAGACAAAATGGAAATAGACGAATCGAGTATTAGTCGAATATGTGAGGAGACCATGTGATATATAAACCAAATGGTAATAGACCAAATGGATATTAGACGAAATGGGCATTGCCCATCTTGTAAGTAGACGGACTGGTCATTAGACTAAGTGCCATTTGGACTAAATGGTAACTTATAGACGAACTGGTTGTAGACAAACTAGGATTAAACCATGTGGGTTGAGATGAAACGGGTATTGGACGAAGTGGGAGTATCAAGGCTTTTTGATTGGAGAGCTATTTTCAATGGAATTTCCCATGATTCGAATAGATGGAAGTGTTTGAAACATTTTGATTATTTTTATGAAATATACCATTTTCAGATCAGGGACAGAAAAAAAAGGTCGCACACTGTAAAAGAAAAGGTAGCAAAAGTTATTGCTGAATTAACAGATGCGGAAAACAGCATACAAAACAAGGCTGGGAAGTTGCATTTATGATACGCAAAAAGGGGGGAACTTTCACATATACACAGTATGTTGAATGAAACAACTTCAGTGGAGTGACGGTCAAAAATGTTCCTGGCAACTTAGGGAAATATTTATATAGTGGGACTTTTTCTATCCAGCTATCTCTTCCTCTCTCTTTCTCCAATCCATGACCATCTTTGATCATGACTCCACTGATATTTAGCAGGATTTAAATAAGTTGTTTCATTCAACATGCTATGTAAAGTTCCCCTTTTTTGCGTAAATGTAAATGCAACTTCCCAGCCTTGTTTTGCTAAAATCTTTTCCGCATCTATTAACTCGGCAATAATTTTTACTACCTTTTCTTTAGTGTGCGATTTTTTTTTTCTGTCCCAGATCTGAAAATTGTATATTTCCTTAGAATAATCAAACTGTTCCACACACTTCAATCTGTTTGAATCATGGAAAATTCCATTGAAAATAGCTCTCCAATCAAAATGTCGTAATTCATTTATGATGATTTGCAAATCCCATGACGATTTTCCCGTATTAAAGTGCAAAAATAAATGCAAATAAGTTTTAGGTTATTGTTGGCTGAAAAACAGAGTCTGTCCGTTTAAAAACAAAACAAAACAACAACAACAACAAAACACCGAACGTCATGAACGTTCTCTAATTTTATAGTGTACAACTACACCGTGCAACAACATAAATTGAAACTCTCTACAGGTGTATTATGTCTTCTTATCAATGTGGACCATCCTCGGCTTGTTGAAATAGATCTTTCATTGTTTCTTGGTTCATATAATCGTAAATACTGCGATCACATACTGAGTACGCACTTGCAGTTATCATTATTAATATTACTGTTATTATCATTGTTATTATTATCATTATATTGTTTTTGTTATTATTACTACTACTGCTACTACTACTACTACTACTACTACTACTACTACTACTACTACTACTACTATTACAACGTGTATTATTTATTCGGCCAGATAGAGCATATATGTATGCAAATATCATAAACTTAAAAAAAAAAAACTAAAGTGATCGTTACAAAAGGATACGCTGTACGGTACGTGCATAATATACAACACAAAATGATAAAGGTTTAGGTGTTGACAACAAGTGCGTCAGGGCACACAAAAGGAAATTTACTATTGCCCGTATTTGCACAAAAGAAATTTATTATTGCCCGTATCAGGCATGTGTACCCACACATGTTGCCCCTAAGGAACATTGACGAAATACATACAATTTAGACACACACACACCCACACACGCACACACACACATAGCCTTTGAAACACAGTGACAAATTCATAGGCGTTTCAAGTCACACGTGAAGTGATGCGCTAAGGGTCCAACTTCCTCTTTAAATGTACTCATTTTCACGATTCCGTCCTGGTTGACAAAGCAAGACCAATATCCGTATATAAGCATCCGTATTCTAATGACCATAATGACAACTGAAGTGATAAGGATTTAATGATTCACAAGCTTTGTACTAGTAATTCATTCAGTGTTTAAAGGGATGGTATAGTATTGGTGGAGATGAAGATTGAGGTTTTTTACTTTTTGCGAGATACTTAGAACCCACTTATGAAATGTTACAGAGCATACCATTCTCAGAGAATTCGAAGTTTATTTGATGAAAATCGGATTTGAAATGGCTGAGATATCCAAAAACAAAGTAAAACAAAGCGATCCTAATTAAAGTTGGGTCCCATCTTTTATTAGTATCACTTTTTTTTTGATATCTCAGCCATTTCAAAAACAATTTCCATCAAATAAATATTAAATTTGTGTTGGAATTACATGCTCTTTCATATTTCATAAAAAGCTTCCCATTATCCCACGAAGAAAAGTAAGAAATCTGAAGCCAGGTCTCAACCAAAACTATACCATCTCTTTAACTATACTGGTAGTTTCATTCTCGCTCTCTCTCTCTCTCTCTTTAGTAGTACTACTTCATATTGAAGAGAATGTCTCCCAAATTACCTCCTGGAACAAAATTCCGAGTATATAGTCTAAAGAAAACGATTAGTTTCTAAGAGAAAACGTTGATATAACGCACAATCCTATTCTCTTTGTCTCCACTCCCCCACCCCGCCCCCCTTTTTTCCCCGGACACCTGGGATTTCCCTAAAATAGATGGCTACAATGGTACCGAGCATATAGCTTCTGTTTGCTTGTTTGGAAGAACAAGCTGCGCCCTACCATAATCCTCTCTTTTAAAAAGGTTTCGATGTGACATTGTATTCCGGTTTCGAAAAATTCGAACATACCTGCCTGGACGGAGGTACGGATCCTTTGACACTTATACTGACGTCATTTACTGGGGTATTTATAGTGTGGACTATCTACGCTATAGCATAAATCTATTAAAAAGTGTCCACACATTGGGTTTCAGTTATGGGTATATTCTGAAGGAGCAGACTTTGAACTGTAATTAAAATAATGTGTAACTCATTTCAAATTGACTCTCCGAACCTATCTAAATATTGGGTATTTTAAACACACCCTCTTGGAAACTATGTACTGAGAAAAGAGGCTTTGAAGTATTGGCTGCAGATTCAAGCGCTTTAAAGGGATGGAATGATAGTACTGGTCGAGAGTAGAATTCAGATTTTAACTTTTTGCAAGATAAGAATGTTAAAGAGCATTTAATTCTGAGAGTAATTTATAGTTTATTTGATGAAAATTGCCTTTAAAATGGCTGAGATATCAAATGATAAAGTAAAACAAAGCGATCCTCTGCAGATTAAGAAAAGATTGGTCCCACATCTTATTAGGATCGTTCTGTTTTTGAATGTCTCATCTATTTCATAACCAATTTTCATCAAATAAAGTTTGAATTCGTCTAGTATAGGAATTATATGTATTTTCATTAAAAAAAATGTCATCATCAAAAAACGTTGCAAACCCGAGGCCCCGTCTCAACCGAAACTATGATCCCTTTAAATCTTACCAAGGCGTGCACTGTGAAATGAATGGACAAAAAAAAGCAAAACAAAACAAAACAAAACAGGATGTAAAACTCCTTTGCAACAACAATGAAAGAATTATCAGGTTAAGCTGAAATTCACCATGCTCTATTTAGACATTCTATCCAAGACTAATATCAATATTTTCAAAGCAGTATAGCATTATCCTTTCAAAGGTTATTACAGTTTAAAGTGTAGTGCGTGTCAAGGGTTTCAAAGAAATGAAAAGGAGCCTCTACCACATACGTTTTAAATCACACTATTCTACTTAAGAATGTTCCAGAAAAACGTAATTTCACGTTCGTTTTATTATCCAACACCTTTTATAGAATGATATAGAAGAACTACTCTTTCAGAAAATATGAAACAGTCAAGATATACCTATAGGTTGGCCCGTTTCATCTATTTTGAGTCCTCACGAAAACCAGGGCGTGCAACTTTTTGTTTGTTTTGTTATGCACGGTTAATTATATTTAATGAATACTATAATCTAGGGTTTCCCAATCACTTTCATTGTGTCGTCATTCAATTTCATATCAGAAGCATTCATTTTAATCAGATAAGCCCATGCATCAAAATAGTTATCCGTCATTCAGAATAGTTTTTGCCTTTCAAATTCAGAGCCGGCACTGCGTTTTTTTTTTTAAGACACAGTGGGGCAGTTTACATTTGTTGCCACTTCCGGGGTTAATCAGCAAACAAAAAGTGGCCTATATATTTCCATGTTTTATGCAGAAAAAAAAAAAAAAAAGAAGTATGCTCGGGAGGGGGAAGCCGAGCTCTCCTCGCCCCCCCCCCCCCCCCTCCCCACCCCCTGGTTGCGCCGGCCCTGAAATTGACTAATGTGGCAACCGATTTCGTATTCGCCCATTACTATTGACCATTGATTGCGCATACATTTTTCAGCAATAGTTAATCAACTTCGTCTCAACCTGTCGCCAGCTCATTCCAAATATCCACAGTGGCATTTAGGCAAACAGGCTGACAATACACGAGCATTGAAATGAAATTGATGAAGTGTTTATCAAAAAAAAAGTACCTAACCTGTACTGTATTTCAAATTGAATGTTAACATGGTTAAGGACGAGTAAAGTCCATTATGAGGATCACCTGTAAACGATGAAAGCGAATGTGTCAAATGAAGATCACCAAAACATTATCATGATCGTCATAATGAAAATAGGGCCTAAAGATGCAAATCAAAGATTACAAAAACAATGTGAAGGATTTATATTGAAGTTAATATAATGTTGAGCAAAAGAAAGCAGTTCAAATGCACACACACACACACACACACACACACACACAAAATCGAATATTAAAAGCAAAAGTAACATTCGATTATTACATGGAAAAAATAACTCTTACTTATTAAGGTGTATTACGAAATTAATGCTCATGAAAATTGATTGCTAAAAAACGAAATTTAAAGTGCTTTGAAGTTTTTTACCCAGCCCGTCGCACTAATTTGAATGCACGAATTTAGAAAGTAATACCCAGGCCTATATACGAACTTGAATGCTTATATTCGACTTTAAACTCCTGACCATTGATCTGGGTGCCTAAAACGAATTTGACAGCACCAAACACGAAATTGTTTTAACCAAAGTCACTCCACAGCTTCAAACATACGAATTTGAATGCACATAAAATGAAAATGGCCGACAATATTACGAAATTGGCCGGTAAATCTATTCTATACACGTACTTGACCAAGTTTTTAGGCATGACGCGAAATAATAAATATTTAAACTTTTGTTGATTGTCTCAAGTAAACGTATTTATATATGTATGTATAGAATTATAAAGTATGAATAAAGTGCAGGATGATAGAACAGAAGGTATACTGATCGGTATTTTGTCGTTGTTGTTGTTTTTAATTATTCTAATTACAGCTTTCTGTAGTGCTGAATCATATTCGAATTAAATACTATGGATGCGAAAGAAATGTGTGTGCATCCTTTCCAACTCCATTCTTACTCGCATAACACGTTGTTTCATGTTTTCATACATGTAAGTTAAACAATGATTCCTCTTAATTCTTCTTTATCCTAGGCCCTGCGTGTCAGCTGAAAGGATGTCAAAAGCGGTACCAATTATATTACACTAAAGATTGCTATTCTGCAAAGCTTCGTAGAATACAAACCACAAGAAAGATTGCAATCAAATCAGTAGGCCATTTAAAGTGACAAAGGACGGGAAACATTATTTATACCTCTTTTTTTTTTCTTTTTTTTTTTGGGGGGGGGGGAGTGGTGGGTACAGGAAAGGTACGTATCACGATGTGAGTTTGTGTGTATGTTAGCTTTTCCACAAACACTTTTCTGCCAAATGACAATTGAATACCCGTTATCAATAGTTTCTTTTCTCTCTTTTTTGTTTTTTGTTTTTTTGGAGGGGGGGGCGAACACTACGATGTGTGTGGAAGAATAACTCTTCAAAGAACATTTCATGGTTAAATGACCCTTGAATGATTGTAAATTGGACATTTGTTTGCTAAATTTTCATGATTATTTCCGTCAATTGCACAATATGTATAATATATATATATATATATATATATATATATCATATATACATGTTTATGACAAAACAGAAAGCAACTCACACATCTCAATTCTTGTTAATTTGAGATATTTGAATAAAGCTGAACAAGAAGATAATAAGAAAATGTGGGATTTTTTTTTTATCATAACTTAAACAATATTCCTTATCTTACAAGTGAGGTACGGTAATACATGGGCATTTCCACGGTAACTCACGTTACATTTTGAACTCAAAATTAGGTCGTTGAGATCAATATCCTTAAAACCTAATTAGTGATATGAGTTACTATATGTGAATGAGTATCATGCACCTCCATCCTACCTCACAGCAACATTACATCCACAGACTCTTATGAGAACTATGAGAAAAAACACTACAAATGTTGGTAACTCACGTTACATAATTTAGACATGCAAACATTTGGCATGTCTTATATTCAAAAGTTTCCTCAAACAAGAAACAGAGAGACTTTAAAGTCTATTGTGTCAAAGTCATGGACTAACAACATACATCACCGAGTATGGTAAAAATTCAAATTGTCTTACATTCTCCAGGTATCGTCATGTGAAGCGGTAACTCACGTTACGATAACTCACGTTACAGTTTGTCCACATGATCACAAGACGATTTTTTTGTCTTAATAATCCAAAGAAAACTTACCAAGACAACTTTTTTTCACAAACAAACCATGAATAAAGAATCTAAATTGATTTGAACATTGATCTGACAGTAATTAATCCCATTTTATCCATGAGATTACCAAAAGGCAGGAAACTTTACATTTAGAATACCAACTTGAAGATAAATTTCATTTTTAATTGAGTCGTGTTCCAAGCTTTCATTTGTACTGAGACAAAAATTGTATTCAACAAAATGATATGAAACAGAGTCTATTTCATTAAATTACACTCTTTTCCAGTTAACAAATGCATCAGAAATTGAAGATTTGATTGAGAATTTGATTTGATTGTTTTTTTTTTTATTTTACTAAATGGATTTCAGGCTATCTAGATAAAACAAGTCATCCATAAACTATTCCATTTAATACAGAGTCACGAGACTAGAGACCTGTCCATGTAGTCTGTGGAGAGTTTAAAGGTTCAGAAATGAATATTTCAATAAATCTTTTAACTTTTAAACAATGCAATTTATATTCCAATTATTTGATAATTGTTTGAATTACTCAATAATCAATTGTTTGTATGTTTGATTTGTTTACAAATTCTTATACTAAACTGGTACAGAAATTAGAATTGAATTACAGAAACTGCAGATAAATTTTAGTTATCTGCTACCAGTATTGATCAGTTTAATAAAACATGTTCATAAATGTTTAAGCCTTAAAAAACAATGGTTTTGGTCTATGAAATGTCAAGTACCCATTATTTAAATTGTACATACATGTAAAAAGTATACCAGTATCTTCTAGAGTAATCAAGCAGACTGAAGCAGTAAATCCCAATGAAAAACATGAATCAATAGTAAATATTTTGTGATCAGGAGGCTAACTATTAATATCACAAAATGTTGATAGTTTGCTTTAAGGTACATTTTTGTACATGACTGTCCAGCTCTTAAAGAAAATGTCTGATAATGAGGTTCACATTCAACAGGTTTTTGGTAAAAGATCAGCATGTAAAGTAAATTACAGAAAACATGGAAAAGTTTCATTGTAGGATTTTGCAACAATATAGCTAAAACCTCAGAGTAGAATAGTATAAAACACATTTAAAAGCGTGTCAAATTCACAATGTTCAGTTCTCAAAAATCTCAGAAAAAAACAGCAGGAAGCGAGCTCCAATCTTAAAATTCTGTTCATACATGTAAATGTTTCAGCCTCATAAACAATGGCTTTGGTCTATATAGGTAGGTATAAACTATGAAATGTCAAATAGTAATCACTTGAATTACAAAAACTTTTCAAGAATAATCATGCAGTGATTATCCCAATCAGGAGGCTATTAATAGTTATCACAAAATTTTGATAATTTGCTGGAACAAGGTCCATGCAGCTTTAGAAGAATTGCAGGCTTTCAAGTGGCCCTACTTTTCCTACTTTTCCTACTTTTTTACTGCTGTCCCTACTTTTCCTACTTTTTTGCTCAAAATCCTACTTTTTCCTACTTTTTTGGTGAAAAATCCCGCAAAAAAAAAAAAAAAAAAAAATGTGCAAGGCTACCCGGTACTTGAATAGTTTATATTCAGAAATGATGAGTAGACTCTAGTTGCAGATTCTTGCTGGTGGGGAGAGCCTCTTCAGGATGAAAGAGGGATAACACAAACCAATCAACCACAAGACTGCTGCCAGCCTCAGTTTTTGCTCCTGTGCAGATGTGATTGATCCCACTTATATTGCAGCCTAGGACTTGGAGCAGCGCTCAACAAGCTCTCATCATCGCTCAAAATTACCAGGTAAGCTTGCCATATACTTAGAAGTAGAATTTGACATGTGACTTCCAAAGAATACAACTGAGGGAAAAATGCTGCCTACAGCCAGTTTTAATGGATGTAGAGTTCAAGCATATCATGTCTAATGCATGTGCTGGAATGCAAATCCTCAGAAACCAGAAATTTCCTTTGCTAAAATATGGTTTACTACGTAAATCGTAAAGGTCATGTCAAAACAAGAAATGACACCTTCAGATCCCCTTTGCCTGAAATCCTTCAATAATATATGTTTTGATAATAATTAACTGTGATTGCAATATGAAAAACTTAATATAAAAGTAAGTGTTTCACCACAGAAACTAGATCTGGTTGATGTGAGGATGAGTTATTCCCAAGAAAGCATGGATTGGTAGGGACCCATTTGTATGAAACTTGCATATTACTGAGGCTAAATCAAAAGCACTGCTCCCAAAGGTAAACTGGACCTTTAACATGAGACATATGACTTGTGATATCTATTTGAATCATGGGCAGATGGTAGATATGACTACTAAAAACCTTAATTCATCTGAAGGTAAACAGCTGAGGAAAGTTAGTTGCTGAAAAATCAGATGAACAAAAAAGAAATGTTTAATTAACAGATCCCACAAATTGTTAACAAGGAGTGAGAACAACAGTAATTACTTAGCCATCGTGAAAGATAAAGACTGATAGAGCAGAAACCTCTTTATGGACAATCTTAAAAGTTGATGGCGTGTATACATCTTGCAAGTATTGTTTAAGAGGTTGAATTGCATCATAGGTAAGACATTCTACCTCGAAGAACTTAAAAGAAAGTAGGAAATGGAGGAACTTCACAGAAAACGAACACAAAAATAATAATTCAGTAACGTTTAAAGATTGATTGAAGTTTAAACCATGAGACTTTGAAGTTCACTTCCTTACGACACTTACAAACTATCAGGAATATGTAGAGAGAAAAACCATCTAGAGCATTTAGGAAAGATAATGAATGCATATTCCACAAATAAGAGCAAGTGTGTGGATGTTTTAAGTTGAACCGCCAAGAACAGTTTGTTAAGTTTGGAGGAAACAACTTGCAGAAAAAGTAGAAGCCATGATGTCTTTTTATTCCACAGATCTTGCAAATTTTAGTTAACGCTGAACATCTTTTTATTACCCAGCTAGTTTGAACAAGATGTGAGAAAATGGTAGAACAGAAATCTCGTAATGAAAGTAGTCAAAGTGTGATGAGTCATTTGAAGTGACATATCCAAAATATTGAACCGTCTGAAAGAGTCTTGGTAAAATGTGAGACAGGGAAACTTTTTAAAGAAGAAAAAAGTGAATGGATGGATGTGTATGCCAATTGTGTCAACATACAAAACTGTAAGTTGAAGGTGAAAACCAACAGAACAGTGGAGAGTATCAAAATTGAAAGGGCACAAATACACTGTATTTAAGGGGGGGGGTGGGAACTGCATGGTAAATATACAGATTTTCTAGAGTGTATTTGCTCTCAAACAACCAGAGAAATCAGAGAAGCTAGCAAGGACTAAAATGATAATGACAGTCACTGTTTATTTATTCTCCAGATCTTGCAAAGAGTAGTTTATAAGATTAACATGCTGAAATACTGAGCCAGCAAAATATCTGGAGAATGAAAAGCAGAATCTCAACCATGCAAAATTTCAAAGGCGGAAGGATGTAATATTCTCAAAATATATGAAGAAGTTTGATTTCAAGAATATTGAATGAACTTAAAAGTGCCTGGAATAATTACAAAATGGAGAATCTTCTTGAAAAGGTCAAATAGCTGTATGTGTATTCAACAAAAAGGGTCATGATGAGCTGAAAAAACAGTTGAATGTAAAGAACTATTAACTATCTCCAGTAAATGTGGCAAATATTGCAAACAGTAGTAAGTCATCACAGAATGATTATTTTCTACACCTCTTTCTAAATTAACAAATGTAAGTTGATTCAAGAATTGATGGAATCTAGCATCAACAGAACACCAAAGAAATGAAAACATAATATTATTTATTTGTTATCTACAGAAAATTATCAAAAAATAGAGTCATTTTTGCTCCCTATAAAGTCGGTAAGACTACAGATAGTGAGAAACAAAAAGCAGTATGTACATGTATGCTCCTCACATCTTGTAAAGTGGAGTCATTTGGTTATATTGCAGTGTTATGTTACTCTACATGCAAGAATACTACATTTCCCTGATGCTGAAATGTAAAGTATTTACTTTTTCTCTCTCTCTCTCTTTGGATATTTTGTGTTCTATTGGTTTAAGTGTTTTAAATTGAGCTTGCCTTGTGTTTCCATCTATATCATATGATTATGAAGATAATCTATATCACTTGAAATTCAGTTGTGGACACTGTGCCATAAACTCACAGTATCTGAGTGTGTAGATTTGTAGTGGGCCAGGATTTGCAAAATAAAGATGTCAATGCATTGGTAGATCTTTCACTTCGTAAGGCCTCACTGTCATGAGACAACCCATTCTTCATGCATGTCTTGCTAGAAATGTAATATGATAACACATGCTCTCAGAGACTAATACTGAGTGCTACATATAAGTAGTTTAAATTATCCTGTTATTTTGAAATGTTTGAACACATGTTAAGTGCTTACATGTATTTGAAATTGAAAGTCTCTTGGAAAGATATAATTTCACTTCACAAGGCCTCACTGTCATGAGACAACCCATTCTTCATGCATGTCTTGCTAGAAATGTAATATGATAACACATGCTCTCAGCATGGAGCTACTGTTAGTAGCTCCATGCTCTCAGAGACTAATACTGAGTGCTACATATAAGTAGTTTACATTATCCTGTTATTTTGAAATGTTTGAACACATGTTAAGTGCTTACATGTATTTGAAATTGAAAGTCTCTTGGAAAGTAAGTATATTTCTTATCTCATGGTCATTCAGCTGGAACTTGAAAGCATACTAAGTTGTTGTGAGCATCACTTAATAGCTTTGTCAAACATCCTTCTATCCTTATATCCATTATATCCACACTTTTAAAGGAAACATATCTCCACAACTTCAAATGAATGTAGATAAAAGTGTCATCTTTTTTAAAATTGCTTTTGTCAAATATCCTTATTTCCAATCTTTTTTACATTTTGGAATGAAACACATATCTTCACAACTTCAAAACATTCAAATGAATGTAGATAAAAGATGCCACATCTCAGATACCATAATAGCACGAGATTGCTATTACACATTTGCGTGAGAAAATGTCCTGGGATTCTGAGTACAGAGACTCCAACTCTCCCGCTTTCGATGGGAGATCTCCCGCCGAAAGCCCATTTTTGCAAAATCTCCCGTTCTCCCGCTTGAGATTTAATTTCTCCCGCCCTGGCTCTGTGTCTCCCGTTGGAAAGGATTTCTTACTTATTGCCACTGTATGTTGAAAAATAAGCCTTAGATAGCATGAGAGAGCATCTTGAACCCTACAGCTTCCAGGGCCCGATTTAAGAGCCCTGGACCCTGCTGCACGAAACTTCACGCTTCACGCACATGATGTGCGCTTCGCACACATCAGCTTGGAGTCTCCCGTCTTCTAGCGGTTTCAGGTGAGAGAATCTCCATATCAGAAGGTGCTTGGGGTTGGAGTCTCTGTGAGTATGGCAAGAATTGTACTGTATGAACCTGGTCTTGCCAGTGCGAACTGGTGTGCCTGCCTACAGCAAGGTGCATAGCATCAGGTAACGCTATGCTTATTTCAGCTGACATCATTGCTGCTGATGACATCACAAGAGGACAAAAAAAGAAAATTTTTTAGGAGTAGAGCTTGAAAGGGGCATTCCAGACGATTTTCATAATTTCATATCATGTGATACATAAATCGATAGTTCCATGTATATATTTGTGGAATTTATTGAGGTTCTTGAGCAGAGAAACAATACTTTGAAAAACCTTAAACAAATTACACTGAACAGTGTCGATGACATAGGAGCCTCACATATTTCAGAAATGTGGCAGCGTAATTCCATTACAACACCACTTGCTTGCAAGTTCACCTGTGTATAAGCTATGCATGCCTTCTTCTTTTGTTCTGCTTCCTTGAGCCCCAACTCATGCATTCTTATGATGAGGCTGCCATGTCATCATCCTTGTTCATTGCAATTTGTTATAAATTTCGAAATGCAAAATTTCGAAAATGTCTGATAATGAGGTTCACATTCAACAGGTTTTTGGTAATAGATCAGCATGTAAAGTAAATTACAGAAAACATGGAAAAGTTTCATTGTAGGATTTTGCAACAATATAGCTAAAACCTCAGAGTAGAATAGTATAAAACACATTTAAAAGCGTGCCAAATTCACAATGTTCAGTTCTCAAAAATCTCAGAAAAAAACAGCAGGAAGCGAGCTCCAATCTTAAAATTCTGTTCATACATGTAAATGTTTCAGCCTCATAAACAATGGCTTTGGTCTATATAGGTAGGTATAAACTATAAAATGTCAAATAGTAATCACTTGAATTACAAAAACTTTTCAAGAATAATCATGCAGTGATTATCCCAATCAGGAGGCTATTAATAGTTATCACAAAATTTTGATAATTTGCTGGAACAAGGTCCATGCAGCTTTAGAAGAATTGCAGGCTTTCAAGTGGCCCTACTTTTCCTACTTTTTCCTACTTTTTTACTGCTGTCCCTACTTTTCCTACTTTTTTGCTCAAAATCCTACTTTTTCCTACTTTTTTGGTGAAAAATCCCGCCAAAAAAAAAAAAATGTGCAAGGCTACCCGGTACTTGAATAGTTTATATTCAGAAATGATGAGTAGACTCTAGTTGCAGATTCTTACTGGTGGGGAGAGCCTCTTCAGCATGAAAGAGGGATAACACAAACCAATCAACCACAAGACTGCTGCCAGCCTCAGTTTTTGCTCCTGTGCAGATGTGATTGATCCCACTTATATTGCAGCCTAGGACTTGGAGCAGCGCTCAACAAGCTCTCATCATCGCTCAAAATTACCAGGTAAGCTTGCCATATACTTGGAAGTAGAATTTGACATGTGACTTCCAAAGAATACAACTGAGGGAAAAATGCTGCCTACAGCCAGTTTTAATGGATGTAGAGTTCAAGCATATCATGTCTAATGCATGTGCTGGAATGCAAATCCTCAGAAACCAGAAATTTCCTTTGCTAAAATATGGTTTACTACGTAAATCGTAAAGGTCATGTCAAAACAAGAAATGACACCTTCAGATCCCCTTTGCCTGAAATCCTTCAATAATATATGTTTTGATAATAATCAACTGTGATTGCAATATGAAAAAACTTAATATAAAAGTAAGTGTTTCACCACAGAAACTAGATCTGGTTGATGTGAGGATGAGTTATTCCCAAGAAAGCATGGATTGGTAGGGACCCATTTGTATGAAACTTGCATATTACTGAGGCTAAATCAAAAGCACTGCTCCCAAAGGTAAACTGGACCTTTAACATGAGACATATGACTTGTGATATCTATTTGAATCATGGGCAGATGGTAGATATGACTACTAAAAACCTTAATTCATCTGAAGGTAAACAGCTGAGGAAAGTTAGTTGCTGAAAAATCAGATGAACAAAAAAGAAATGTTTAATTAACAGATCCCACAAATTGTTAACAAGGAGTGAGAACAACAGTAATTACTTAGCCATCGTGAAAGATAAAGACTAATAGAGCAGAAACCTCTTTATGGACAATCTTAAAAGTTGATGGCGTGTATACATCTTGCAAGTATTGTTTAAGAGGTTGAATTGCATCATAGGTAAGACATTCTACCTCGAAGAACTTAAAAGAAAGTAGGAAATGGAGGAACTTCACAGAAAACGAACACAAAAATAATAATTCAGTAACGTTTAAAGATTGATTGAAGTTTAAACCATGAGACTTTGAAGTTCACTTCCTGACGACACTTACAAACTATCAGGAATATGTAGAGAGAAAAACCATCTAGAGCATTTAGGAAAGATAATGAATGCATATTCCACAAATAAGAGCAAGTGTGTGGATGTTTTAAGTTGAACCGCCAAGAACAGTTTGTTAAGTTTGGAGGAAACAACTTGCAGAAAAAGTAGAAGCCATGATGTCTTTTTATTCCACAGATCTTGCAAATTTTAGTTAACGCTGAACATCTTTTTATTACCCAGCTAGTTTGAACAAGATGTGAGAAAATGGTAGAACAGAAATCTCGTAATGAAAGTAGTCAAAGTGTGATGAGTCATTTGAAGTGACATATCCAAAATATTGAACCGTCTGAAAGAGTCTTGGTAAAATGTGAGACAGGGAAACTTTTTAAATAAGAAAAAAGTGAATGGATGGATGTGTATGCCAATTGTGTCAACATACAAAACTGTAAGTTGAAGGTGAAAACAACAGAACAGTGGAGAGTATCAAAATTGAAAGGGCACAAATACACTGTATTTAAGGGGGGGGGAATGGGAACTGCATGGTAAATATACAGATTTTCTAGAGTGTATTTGCTCTCAAACAACCAGAGAAATCAGAGAAGCTAGCAAGGACTAAAATGATAATGACAGTCACTGTTTATTTATTCTCCAGATCTTGCAAAGAGTAGTTTATAAGATTAACATGCTGAAATACTGAGCCAGCAAAATATCTGGAGAATGAAAAGCAGAATCTCAACCATGCAAAATTTCAAAGGCGGAAGGATGTAATATTCTCAAAATATATGAAGAAGTTTGATTTCAAGAATATTGAATGAACTTAAAAGTGCCTGGAATAATTACAAAATGGAGAATCTTCTTGAAAAGGTCAAATAGCTGTATGTGTATTCAACAAAAAGGGTCATGATGAGCTGAAAAAACAGTTGAATGTAAAGAACTATTAACTATCTCCAGTAAATGTGGCAAATATTGCAAACAGTAGTAAGTCATCACAGAATGATTATTTTCTACACCTCTTTCTAAATTAACAAATGTAAGTTGATTCAAGAATTGATGGAATCTAGCATCAACAGAACACCAAAGAAATGAAAACATAATATTATTTATTTGTTATCTACAGAAAATTATCAAAAAATAGAGTCATTTTTGCTCCCTATAAAGTCGGTAAGACTACAGATAGTGAGAAACAAAAAAGCAGTATGTACATGTATGCTCCTCACATCTTGTAAAGTGGAGTCATTTGGTTATATTGCAGTGTTATGTTACTCTACATGCAAGAATACTACATTTCCCTGATGCTGAAATGTAAAGTATTTACTTTTTCTCTCTCTCTCTCTTTGGATATTTTGTGTTCTATTGGTTTAAGTGTTTTAAATTGAGCTTGCCTTGTGTTTCCATCTATATCATATGATTATGAAGATAATCTATATCACTTGAAATTCAGTTGTGGACACTGTGCCATAAACTCACAGTATCTGAGTGTGTAGATTTGTAGTGGGCCAGGATTTGCAAAATAAAGATGTCAATGCATTGGTAGATCTTTCACTTCGTAAGGCCTCACTGTCATGAGACAACCCATTCTTCATGCATGTCTTGCTAGAAATGTAATATGATAACACATGCTCTCAGAGACTAATACTGAGTGCTACATATAAGTAGTTTAAATTATCCTGTTATTTTGAAATGTTTGAACACATGTTAAGTGCTTACATGTATTTGAAATTGAAAGTCTCTTGGAAAGATATAATTTCACTTCACAAGGCCTCACTGTCATGAGACAACCCATTCTTCATGCATGTCTTGCTAGAAATGTAATATGATAACACATGCTCTCAGCATGGAACTACTGTTAGTAGCTCCATGCTCTCAGAGACTAATACTGAGTGCTACATATAAGTAGTTTACATTATCCTGTTATTTTGAAATGTTTGAACACATGTTAAGTGCTTACATGTATTTGAAATTGAAAGTCTCTTGGAAAGTAAGTATATTTCTTATCTCATGGTCATTCAGCTGGAACTTGAAAGCATACTAAGTTGTTGTGAGCATCACTTAATAGCTTTGTCAAACATCCTTCTATCCTTATATCCATTATATCCACACTTTTAAAGGAAACATATCTCCACAACTTCAAATGAATGTAGATAAAAGTGTCATCTTTTTTAAAATTGCTTTTGTCAAATATCCTTATTTCCAATCTTTTTTACATTTTGGAATGAAACACATATCCTCACAACTTCAAAACATTCAAATGAATGTAGATAAAAGATGCCATCTTTTAATCATGGAAGTGTATAACATACCTTTGGCATAAATGTATAACTTACACATCATGGAATGTTTATGTCATATTTTGTGGGATGATATGTGACCGTCCATCACAAAACTAACAAAAAGTCGCATGCACTGATTTTGTATTAGGACTGAAAATAGATGATATGGGCCAATCCAGCCAGTCTTGAGTTTTTCATATTTTCTGAAAGGGCAAGTCTTCTTATATATTATAATAAAGTTTGGGATCATAAAACGAAAAGGAAATTGTGTTTTTTAGCAGGTTTTTTTTTTCTGGAACATGCACTTTTTGGTAGAATAATGTGATTAGGTGTTTCTCATAGTCATCTTTTCATTTCTTAAAAACCCTGTCCATACTTTTAACTTTCAACTCCAATAACTTTACAAAGGACGATGCTTCTGCTTTGAAAGTTGGCATTGATCACCTACAGAATGTGTTAATAAAGCATGCACAGCTTAATCTGATAATCTCTTCATTGTTGTAGCTCCAGTGGTTAACATTCTGTTATTTGTTCCATTCATTGCACAGCTAGCACGGCTTGATAAAGATTGAGCGCTTGAATAAATGCTATACTCCAGGAGCCCCTTTTCTCAGTTCACATTTTCCGGAGTGTGTGCTTTCATTCCAATATTAGGATCGGTTAGGAGAGTCCATTTGAATCGAGACATACATCATTTTCATCTTTAAGTTTGTTCTTTCAGAATCTGCTCTTAATTAAAAATCCATGTTTGGCAACTTTTTGTTGGTGTTGCGATGCAGGATCACATATATGGTAGGTGTTCATGTCAATCACAAAATTATGTCTTTTCTATGTAAGTATTGTAATAAGTGATCAAGATTCATACTGACTGTACGGTTGAACATGCATTTGTGCTTGTTACCTGACATTGTTCTAACGAACGTCTGCCTTTGTTGTATTTTTCAGGCTCTCCCAGGAGCAATAGTGAGGCTGAGGCAGCAGGGTTGTGAGTACAAATTAAGATTTACATGTAACATCAAGAGTTCTGGTGAGTATTGACGAAAACTACTCCAAAAAGCCTGCACATGTCCTCATTTATTCCTACTTTTTTTCTTTAATGCCCTACTTTTTTCCTCTCATGTCCTACTTTTTCCTACTTTTTGAAAGATTTTGTTCCTACTTTATTCCTACTTTTTTACGTTATCCTGCTTGAAAGCCTGGAATTGTCTTTTAACAACTTTCGTAACAGATCAGTATACATGCACTGTAATATTAAATAGTAAATATGGAACAGTTTCTTTCGGAAGTTAACATTAACGATGAACAAGTGATGTGTAATTAATACATTGTACATGTAGACCAGTTGGTTTGGTGACAGAGAGAGAGACCAAGAGAATAACAATCTACTGGAAATAGACCACAAGAGTTCAGTAATCATGTACTCATTGGTTACTTACAATCACAACCTTCATATCATTTCTTGGTATTAAAGAAAAATCATGTCGGTAACTCACATTACATTGACATGTGGTAACTCACGTTACATGGTAACTCATGTTACAATTTTAAGACCTCTGTTATGAGAATTTGAAGCAAAGACTATAAGTCCCATCATATTTCTTGGATGTGTGCAGCACAGTCATTTGATAATCCAAAATACCATGTCTCAGTTGGGCATAGTAAAATTGCTAGGTTAAAAAGTTCATGTTTCGGTAACTCACGTTACAGCAGCTTCTCGAGCTATGTAAGAGCACGCTGGTGTCCGAAGTAATATCTTATATTTAGGTCTCCACTTTATTTACTGCTAGATTAATATATTTTTGATTTGTAAAACCAAACAAAGTTTGATTTGAGCCTCAAATATAAAAAATAATTGCAAAGAGCAACAAAAATGCATTTTTAGGGATTTTTAGGTCAAAAAATGCTTTCTGGTTTCAAAAGGTATGAAAATGCACAAAAGAGAACTTTTCTTAAATGTAAAGTTGGTTTCACACACTTCAAACTATGGCTAACAAAGTAAGATCATCAGTTGTCCTGAAATATGTGGGTAAAATTTTGGTGGTCATGTCGCACAACTCACGGAAATGCCCACATACTGACTACGAACTTACTACAAAATGCTTTAAAATGGTGCTTAACCTGTTTGTGATTAAACTCATCATAGTTTTATCTACAAGAACAGTATAGGTGTCTTTATCAGAGAGTTATGATCAGTATTGAAAGTCAGCATCAAGAGAGCATAAGTCTGGGAAGGGTGAAGGGTGTGGGAGAGTGTTTTCCCATCCAATAGCAGGGGCTTTCGCAATATCTGTCTATTCTTTGCAGTGGCCACAAATGAACTTGTTTTGCATGAAGTTCTTTTTCAAAACAGAGATGAGACATGCCCATGTATGTTCAGTAACCAAGTGATATCACGCTGCACACCAACCACACAAATTTTGTACTGCTATGTCACTGTTTGCATACATCTTTTCTGAAGCAGAAACATCAAGGAAAGACACATCTAACAGATTCATTCAGTCCGCAGTTTATTTATATACTTGAAATCACACTAACATCTGAGGACGGATGGTGTTGATACATATTTTAAACATTATATTCCTACACCTCAGCGCTTGGACACAGTGTATTTCAACAATTTTAAGCCCATATGTGTGAAATATTTTGGACAACATGGAGCAGAATGAAAATTCAACAGGGTGTCTTGAAAGGCACATTGACTTATAATTTTTATCTGCAAGATCATTACATTGATACCACAGTCAGGAACAATACAACGTAGACATACAAACACAAATTTAAGTTGAGTCCATCTTTTTGATTACCTGTATAATTATAGCAACCATGCTTAGCAAATATCGAACCACTGTAGAAAATCATGCACATGGATAATAATTTGGTAATAGTAATCTCCAAGACATTGTACAGTGATTCATGGGAGTGGGCCCCTCCCCTTCCCCCCCCCCCCCCCCCCCCATCCACTAAAATAACAAAATGAAGGGAAAGACTGGAACTCCGCTGTAGAATCTATAATGCATGATTGATACTTACTTTTCTACCTTACTGTAAAACCATACATTGTGATGATACACTTTCTGGGCAAAAGTATTGCAGGTAGTTTGTTTGTGACACTGTGATTATGTGGTATGGGAAAAGAACAAACACATGCTTTTCATTTAATTTCTTTTTAATCTCTGTTTAGAAACATATCTTGAAATAACGGTGAGATCTTTTCAAGTTAATTGATTCTCCCCATGACAAGTGAGATGGCTGCAAGCAACACTGCGTGAATCAGCCATACATTTATAGCTGAAAATACTGGCCCTACATACAAACAATATGTACAGTATCTAGCAATGTTGGTCACATTGGCCCAGCAAATTTGCTTGTGGGAGCTCCCGTCCAAATCCATCGCGATCTCTAAAACATTTTTACAGGACTTCTGTGGTTAAATATCTACATGGAAAGCAGTGCAAATAGAAATTTGATATAATCTATGCGACTAAGATGGCAGGATGTCTCTACTTCTTCTTTTTGCCTTTCTTCTTTCCCGAACCCTTCTTTCCTTTCTTCCCCTTCTTCTTCTTCTTCTTGCTGTACGGCCCGAGCTGCTTCCGGACCATAACGCCTCGCCACCACGACTGGAGCTATGATTTAAAGAAAGGAGAAATACAGTGTATAGCCTTTAGGTATGAGTTTAAAAAAAAAAAAAACATCATGGCTGAGAAAAAAAAAAAAAGTTTAGAAGAAGGAAATATGGATAATCTTAAACATGCTGTGAAAAGGGAATTTGTTTGAAACAGTAATACATGAGAGATTACCAGAGTAAAGAACAGGAAATGATATCCAGCAGGGTTTCTTCTACAATTCATGATATCCTTTTCTGTTACACTTTAAAAATACAAAGACCCATCCGTATCAAGATATGACTCACATCCCACCTTCTGAGCCTGTAACATAGCGACAAAGACATGTTGAAAGAAAACATTTGCCTTCATTACTTGAGAGTAGGAGTTGTCATATATGTAACTATGACAAAATAACAACCTATCAGTCACATATACATGAATTTGTCATATTTGTCATAGAGAAACTAAAAAATCACCCAACCCTTGTTAGTATTTGCATAAAAAACAACAGAGTTGCCACCAGTTAAGGAAGTGGGGTTTTTTTTTCCTACATTGTTTCTCTCATTGACACTGCAAAACCAGGAGGGTGTGATCCACATTTGACACAAGCTACTTTTATGTAAAAAAGTGCAAATAAGACTATGCAAAATCCCCTGACTAAGATAATACGAGACAGCTTTCACTATCTCTTTTTGCTCTTGAAATATGTCATGCATAGATGTCTAGACAGGATGACGTATAACAAGCAGGCATTACAAAATAGATACTGAAGGGATATCCATGCTGAGAACCCATCATGAGTCATCAGAGAAGAGACAAAGAACCTTTAACATATCTATTCATGTGGTTGAGTGTAGATCTAGTCAGTGTACAAAAGCAGGAATGTTTCCATGGTTGTTAAAATTCCTGTTTTTCTGTGGGACCAACAAATAATGCTACTTGTATTTCGTATCCGTTGCCAGCGTCTCTTCTTAAACAACTCAGAAAAAAATCTTCACTCTTTCTAATCCTTTCAGATACATTAACATCTTTGATTGGCCATAAAAGAAGGTTTTATAAGTCAAAAATGTGGGCTCTATCGTCCACACTCTCAGGGCACTTTGGGGGTTTAAAAGCAAGATATGGCATTAAAACTAGAAAAACATTGACATGCAAATATTTGGTAGGTTCAAGAGATCAAGGAAGCAATCTGTCAAAGACAGGTACTACATTGTATTTATCAGTTTGAACATCTATAAATCATCATCATTGTAAACATACACTAAAATACATCGAAGTAAAACCCCTGAACATAGAGACTACATACTCAACTACAAGACATTAAAGTTTCAAGAAGTACTTGTCTCAGAGTACAAGCAAAGTTTGAGGAGTCTTAAACATCACCAATGGTAAAAAATTTTGATTTTACACAAATGCAAAGGAGTCAGAGAATGATTTGAATACAAAGCGATTGTCAAGCATGCCGACAAAGACAATACGATCGCATAACAGAAACTACTTAGGGACAATATGACAGATCATATATCACTGCTGCAAAACTATGATTATATTTCAGACAGGAAACTCCTTCTTCAGGAATGGAAAAAACAAAAAAAACCTAAATCAGAGTCCCATTTCAAGAAACATGTTATCAGTAGGTAGCAACTGCCAAATTTCTATGACAAATTTGCTGTTAGCCAATCAGATGCAAAGGATTTCAGTAGCTTATAACAACTATTGTAACTAGTTATTGATAACAAGTTTTATGAAACATGGCCCTGATCATTTGATTTCACGTAGTGAGAGTTGACACTGTTTGCTTGGAAGAAGGAATTTGTCTCACCATGATGCAGGACTTCAACTCCTCCTGCTCCTGCTCAGCCTTCCTCCTCGCTTTCTCCTTCTCTATCCTGTCCTCCACACACACCTGCTCATACTCCACATACTGCAGTGTGACAAGTAAAGAATAAACATAAACATAAACAGTTATACACAGAAAACATTTTCCGGGAACACTCTGAAAGTTAGCATTCTTTCAGAGGAATGAAACCCACATCATGTACAGAAAACGATATGAAGAAAATTGAAGAGAATTTCACAAAATTTACTTTTTATGGAAACAGTGCACTCTCTCAACTTGTTACTGACATATGTTAAGGGTAATGTCATATTCCCCCTGCTTTCTGAAAGAATATGTCAAGTGTTGTTTAATCATGATAGAAAAGTGAAAACATGTTGAATTTTCTTTATATTTCCTTTATATTGTTTTTCATACATGACATCATATAGTGTTGTAATCTTCTCATCCAGCAAAGGCTGCACAATGAAACTTTAAAAAATCATAACTTTTTAACAGATTCTCAGACTTTCATCAAACTTCACTGATGTGTTCTACTAATATTGCTGCATTCTCTCAATTCACATATATTTTGGATTTCATTCTTCTTTAAATCCACAAAAAAATACTGTCATGGGATTAAAAAAAAAAAATGTGCTGAATTTTGATAAGCTCAATATGATAACTCTGTGGGCAAACACACAAACAAAACTCAGGTTTCTCACAGATATAAAGTAATGTGGTATGTTATGTAGCTCCTGCAACCCTACAATTAAGAGTGGGGGGGGGGGGGGAAACCCAACCAAACAAACAAACATCATACAGTTGCACTATCGTTATATCGAACACAGTTATAACAAAATTCCGGTTACAGCAAGGTCAAAATTAAGGCCCAACAGTATCCGCTCTATGTTTCTTATTGTTTATTTGTGCGGTTATAAATATAATTTTCAATACAATGACAGAAACCTGCTGGTCCCGATAATTTTGCTATATCAGGAGTCCACTGTATATGCAGCAGATTTCCAAAACCCTTAACGGCAATTTTTACAACTCCTGGATAGCTCTCTGTAAGACATTGGTGGAAAAAAAAATAAATCAAAAAGCGTGAAATCTACAGCATGCGTTCTCACCAACTTGGTCAGTTCCTGCAGCCTGGAGAGGTCATTGGCCTTGGATGCCTTGAGGACCTCCAGTTCGTGAGTCTTGGCCTCCACATCCTTGTCGTATTTCTCCATCCAGTACTCCACTTTCTCCTCCATCTCCTGATAGTAGGGAAGGCAAAAATGAAATGCGGTAAGCTCTGCACTTGAGTGAAGATTGCTTTGCTAAAAGCCAGAAAGACGGTCCTTAATTTTTTCCCCCACAAATTCATCCCGTGATCACAACATCACTATCACGTCATCACAACAGCCAAAGTTGCAGTCGATTATCAGGTACAATGTAGGTAGAAGGAAGAATCTAGTCCCCTTCTCTTTAGATATATGTGCCTTTCATTACGAGTTAAAACTACAAATTTTGTGTGGCCGAATATTTGGCTAACATTAATATGTGAGGGGCTAATGTTAACATGCGAGTGGCCAAATCTTCCCATATTCAAATTTCACAAAGCAAACTTAGTCAATGCTGCATTGACCACCATACTGTACAATTTTGACGCCCTCGCTCTGTTCTATTCACGCATATGCTTCTGGTTTCACATGCAATGTGACTAGTAAATCCTGTTTTTTAAGCCAAAGCAGATTTTGGGGTGTATGTTGGTGAGCCAGGGTCTTAAAATGAACGATGTTCATCGACAAGGCCAAAGTGTAACAGCTGGAGTTTATCTAACATTTTTTTTCCTTAGTATTTGCATGTGAAATTCTGTGATTTTGGTCATAAAGAAATTAAATTCAAATGACTGTGGTGACTGCTGGAGGATTATAAGGACTACCCGGTCATTGATTTGTTATTCATGGTCAGCTGTCTAAACTGAACACTGGCTTGCTAAACTGGGATCCGGGATTGAAATGGAATGATACACATGTGTACACATGCAGATTTTATACACATAAACATCTATGCAGTAGCTTCGTTTTGCAAACTGTATTTTCATTTCCTGTCCAAACAATAGAACACAAAGGGGAAGTGTGTGCCTTTAATATACAACATATAAATGCTCGGTTAACAACACCATGCAGCAAGTTCATGACAAAACAAGTTTCTAAACTGCTCAAACACAGAGAAAACACAGAAATATTAAAACAGAGGACATGCTTTTATTTGGTTGTCTAAGAAATTATGCATTGTGTAAAAAGATGTACATCTAACAAAAAACAAAAAACAAAAAAAAAAGACAGAAGGAATTGAATGCAAATCTCTCACTGATTTTGTTAAAGAATTCAAACAAAGTCTTATGTCAGAACAGTACTTGCCAAAGAGAGTCTTTCCCTTGCAAACTTTTATGTGAGCAAATTGACATTTCATTGCTGGAGCAAACTTACCGTTTGATGACGCTTGAGGTATGTTTCAATCTCTGTATTCACCCTCTGCTCCTCGTCAATCTTTTGCTTCAGCAGCTATGTGGAAATGAGAAAATACACAGTGTGTGGTAATTTTTGATAAACTGTTAACAATTAAAATTCTGAAATGTTTGTGCTGCGGCAATTTTTAGCTTTTGTTTTTTGTCTCATATACAATGTATAAGGCCAACTTACTTGCGCATCTACGTTTGGCAGTTTAAACCAATAACTGGATATAAGATAGAAGTGACAGATGTCAACTTCCAGGGATCTACATCTTCTCTGCAGCCTGGTATCCTAGCAACCAGAGGACACTGTTTCTCACCTCAATCTCGTCCTTCATCTCCTTCTCTGTGAGGGAGCATCTCTTCTGCGTCTGACCCATGGCTACCTCCGCATCCTTCTGGACATATTTGCCCTCCATGCTTGTCTTGGCCTTCATCTCTTGCAGCTGATCTGTTTTTAAAGTTTTGGTAGAAAAGTGGAGGACGCAGAGATCAAAATCAATGTCTTCCTACTCCCTTGCGACGAAGTTTCAATTATCATTGTAGGGTATCTGCTATATACTGCGAATATTTTGCGAGGTTTTTACTTTCGTGAATTTCATTAGTCAGGTGATGTTAGTAAATTTAAAAACATGTGAAAATATTAACTATAATCCTGACATGAATGTGACATGTACGCATACATTTCTCCCGAAAGTATGTTACTCCACAATCGATTTAACCACTCGCAAAATTATCGGGAAGTCCCAATTCGCTAAATATTAGACTTGCTAAATATATGCAGTATACAGTATTAGATAGGACTCCCTACATTCCAATGACCTTGGCTCATTGCCTCTGGTCAATATTTAACATTTCATGCTGTTTCACTTTATTTCCACATCTGATTCAAATACCACATCTGATCTGAACAGTACATGTAGGCCTACACAAAAGCTAGAAACATTACACCCCCCTCCCACCACTTAAACATTTTGAGAAAAGACATAACATAAAAACAGTTATCTGTACTGCAACTGATTGACAAATTGCCCTACATCGACGTAAATAAGCATCGACGTATTAAAAAAATAAGCACTGAATTGATCGGTGTTTTAGTAGCAGCCATGATAAAAATTCATGGGCGAACATACTCGAGTATGTCGAGTAAAATCATGGGCGTACATACCCGAGTATGTACACTCATGATTTTTTATCATGGTTGCTACTAAAACACTGATCAATTCAGTGCTTATTTACGGTGATGTAGGGCAATTTGTCAATGAAAACATCTCGACGGAAGAATTTCATGAATTTGAATAAAAACAGTTATCTCAGCATGACGGGGATCAACACAGACTATTGTTCTTTCGAAGAAAGATCCCCAAATTTACAGTTAAAGATAATTACATCTAAAGCAACACATACACTAGTAAAGAAAGGACAAAAATAAGGAAAGGACAAAAATAAGTGTGGTTAAGTGTAGTGGGCTCCACATTCATGAATTTATGTACTACAAAGAGTTTATAGCTTCTTCAGAATATTAAGAGTCTATCAGAATATTTCTATCACTTCTGGCATGTCATTTCACAACACTGGACCCATGTACTGGTACATGTATTTGAAAGTGTCTTCAAGACCAGTGCAATATCTCAAGTTGGAAATATAAAATTCATTCTTTCATTATATGGAAATTAGAATTGTAATATTTCTCATTTTGAGTAAAGGACCCAAATCATTCAAAGCCTAATTGTTTGAGTGACGAAAATACACGTCACACATTAAAAGCTGACTAAAATTCGCTTCAAATTTGCTTCAAATAGATATGTAAATCCCAATACATTCTGAACTATTTTTGCCAGTTATAAAAAAACCTACATGTAAAAAACACTCAACACAGTAAACCATGCTGACACAGAAACATGGGACCAGGAAGTATGATGCATGCATCCCTTTTACTTCTCAGAATGAACAAGGAAAAGTAGAAATTACGCGGTGCGTAATATATGTCCCCGCCGGAAGTAGCATTTAGTAGCAAAATGTACAATATAGGTAAAAAGATCAAGGTGAAAGGTCAAAGAAGTCAAAGGTCAAAATTCTATGTAGAAGTTTTGAAGCCCTCACCTAGTGCCATCACATAAAGCAAACGGAATCGAAATCGGGTTAGAAATGGCGAAGGAGTAGCATTTTGTAGCCAATGTACAATATAGGTAAAAAAATCAAGGTCAAAGGTCAAAGAAGTCAAAGGACAAAATTCTGTGTAGAAGTTTTGAAGCCCTCACCTAGTGCCATCACATAAAGCAAACGGAATCGAAATCGGGTTAGAAATGGCGAAGGAGTAGCATTTAATAGCAAAATGTACAATACAGGTCAAAAATCAAGGTCAGAGGTCAAAGAAGTCAAAGGTCAAAATTCTGTGTAGAAGTTTTGAAGCCCTCACCAAGTGCCATCACTTAAAGCAAACGGAATTGAAATCGGGTTACAAATGGCGAAGGAGTAGCATTTTGTAGCAAAATGTACAATTTAGGTCAAAAATCAAGGTCAAAGGTCAAAGAAGTCAAAGGTCAAAATTCTGAGTAGAAGTTTTGAAGCCCTCACCTAGTGCCATCATATAAAGCAAACGGAATCGAAATCGGGTTAGAAATGGCGAAGGAGTAGCATTTTGTAGCCAATGTACAATATAGGCAAAAAATCAAGGTCAAAGG
Organism: Diadema setosum; assembly: GCF_964275005.1. Lineage (NCBI taxonomy): Eukaryota > Metazoa > Echinodermata > Echinoidea > Diadematoida > Diadematidae > Diadema > Diadema setosum. The sequence goes on along the minus strand of NC_092705.1, from coordinate 10,667,258 downwards.
TCAAAGAAGTCAAAGGTCAAAATTCTGTGTAGAAGTTTTGAAGCCCTCACCTAGTGCCATCATATAAAGCAAACGGAATCAAAATCGGGTTAGAAATGGCGAAGAAGTAGCATTTTGAAGCAAAATGTACAATATAGGTCAAAGGTCAAGGTCAAAGGTCACAACTGAAATTCTTTATAGAAGTTTCAAAGCTCCCATGTAGTGCTATCATATAAAGCAAACAGAATCAAAATCGGGTTAGAAATGGCGAAGGAGTAGCATTTTGAACATTTTGATCACACACGGACGCACGGACGGACGCACGGACGGACACACGGACACACGGACACACACACGTACGGAGCCCGTTTCATAGTCCCCTGCTCGAACTCGTTCGGCGGGGACAATATATCGTCTGTTGAGAATGAGAAGGGCGTTAAGTGGTCTCGAACACTATGGGTTTAGTGGCAACTTAACGCCCTTATCATTCTCAACCGACGATATGATGTTTGTTGCAAGTCAGAGAAAAAAAAAACATTTTACTTTTCATCTTTTGATTTGCCTAACCTCCCACGCACTTATGATTTAAACCATATTCTTTGGTACTGAAGTGTAACATATGTAACCCAGTATCTATCTTTAGCTACTGTTCTTTCAACTTTACAGGTTTCACTTTTGAATCATTAAGTCAATAATTTACCGGACAGAAGGAACTGTTTAACCCTTCTGCACCTAAACAGCTACAGCACTCTCTTCATGCAAAGCTCTAACTGTGTATATCTGTGTGTGTGTGTGTGTGTGTGTGTGTGTGTGTGTGTGTGTGTGTGTGAGATGTGATGTTTGGAAATGTGCTTAATATCTCATAATCATCCTAATATCATCCTTACTGCTTTTTTAATCCTTCAAGGACAATGTGAAACAAAAACTACTTCAATGTTGCAAGAAATCTGCAGGTGTTAAAGGGTTAATATCTATCACATCTAAACAGAAGTGCATCAGTTAGCCCATTCCCTTCACTGAGGAAAGATGGCATCTGCTGCTAATACTGTGTTTGTTTTTACAAAGGCATTAATAACATTAAATATGTCGGAAGGTGGTAATATTTATATTCAAAGTATGGACTTCTGTTCTATTTGCTCGATGACCAATTCAGGGGTGATAAAAAGAAACAAAACAAAGCTCAACTGACGTACAGTAAAAACCATATTTTGATTTTAACAAGGGGAAACTGCACACACAAAGTGTGCTACATAGGACCTCAATAGAAAATCATATCATATCTGATGAAGAAAAGCACAGTACATGTCATAAAACAAACTATTTGGCATCATCTCTGCCAAGATCCATTCCCCCCCCCCCCCTCCATTTAAAAACAAAGTGCGGGTCACACTAAGGTCTATAGGGGAAACACTCAGTGCACATTCATACTCATATCATTCATGGACATACATGTATGTCATACACACACTTACATATTTTGTATGAAAACACACTTTCTTCTCACATTCAACTTGCAGGAAATTTCTTTCCATCTTATTGCTGACTCCCAGAGCACATACACTAATTACAAGTGACTCCTGTTATAATGACTGAAGTCCTCACGACTGTCAGTTTTCTTTCACTATACCAAAATTTCATTGTAGCCGAACAAACGAAATACATAATGGAAACACACAAACCATGTGTATATCGTATCTTGTTTATTGTACATTCATCATACGTGGAAATGCGATGAAAGATGTACTGCTATCTCATTAATTTCGTTTAAATTTCACATTTAAGAGAGAGCATAAAGTTGTTCATATTTCCATATTCAGAGAGCGCAAAACGGGCCCAAAATTGATAACGCAGTACAAAAGTTGATGAAAGAGAGTGCAGGACAAACCTGAATTTCAGTGATCACAAATTTGAAAGGCAAGTGAATCAGGAAGCTATTTGATGTTCACTTGCAATTTCCAATCTCATGATTGTGTAATTGTATAGCATTTCAAGTTTGAGTGCATGTGGTTTCAGGGTTCCCAGCATTTGAAGAAAACAAAATTCCCTGATTTTTCCCTGATGAAGTCTCAATATTCCATGATAATTACTTCAACTCATTTCCAGTTTCACATATTTTCTATGCTGTTGCAGTGAACTATCTGCAGTATATAGCACTGGTCATCCAATGGTGTTATTTTGACCTGACTACTTTCGATTTTTGGACCAATCAAAATTCCCTGACTTTTCCCTGACTGGAAAAAAGTAAAATAATTTTCCTTGATTTCCCTGATGGGCTGGGAACCGTGGGTTTTGAAGCATTCCAGACACATCATCACGCAAAATCTAGTGAGAGTTTTACTGTACAGACTGTGCAATTTACGATTTCATGGTTCATTTCTTCTCATGCCCTGCCTCACTCCATATGAACCAATCATAGCAAAGCATTCAAGACTGTACCTTCACTTAAACTTTAGTGAGAATGTATCCTTCCTTCACACTCCCCGTTTCACTTTACATGAACCAATCATAGCAAAGCATTCAAGACACACCTCCACTCGAACGGAAGTGAAAATTTTACTGCACAGACTGTGTAGTTATGGGACTCCGTGGGTCTTTCCTTCTCTGTCCGCGCCTCACTTCAAATGAACCAATCGTATCACAGCATTCGAGAAACACCTCCACTTCACTGCACGCACTGCATGCATTGCACACTCCATATATGGTGTAGTACACACTTGCATTACGTGACATTAATTATTACAAGTTCTTCATGGAAAGGGTGTGTGGCACAAGGAAGCAAATTGAGCGAGTTCAATTTTAAACACACTTCAATGTAAAATGCTGGCCCATGACACATACTCTATAAATGTTTGCTCTGTTATGTAACTTTGTAATCAATTGGCATTTCATTATTATGGAGAACAGTTATTGTGTTTTTCTTTATAAATGGTGCTTTGGAATCATTTTGTTGTAATGAGAATTTCACTAAAGCTGTTGTCCTTTGCTGTATGGGAATTTTGCACCATAGGGTTTGTTTGAGCGCTCTAAAGCGAACTAAAATGAACTGAACCACAGCATACTGTGCTGTACTGTCCCAGATTTGGAGCGTTTGAGCACTCTGTTTAGAAAGCGTACCTCATGTTTTGAAGCTTTAGATATTCGCGACAGGGACGTTCAGAGGAAAAAAAACATGTTCTGAGCATGCGCGTCAAGTCGATCTATTTTCAGCTTGCATCGTCTAAGTTTTTCACTACGCGTTCTGGGCTATTTTTACGTCCGCACAATTTGTAACGTACGGAGCTACTCGATGCACCGATCATATGGGGGCGCCATTTTATTTTTTATACGTTGCGTCCCAGCGTAATCTAAAGCTACTTTTTAGCATGACGCAAGGGAGAGGAGAACGTCCAATGCATTCGTCGTCTCAAACGTCCGCGCGTCACAATCTAAAGCTCCCTGTTTTTAGAGGGGGTCACACATTTTGTGGCAAGAGGGTCATTCACCTGACATGCTTGAACTACTTACATTGTACAGCTGCCCTGAACAAAGAGAATGGACTCTCTGCATTATGACGTATGTGCATCTTAGGAGATGCACATTCCCACATTCAAAATTTTGGTACGCTTTTGGGATGCTTTTGGTACCCTTTTGGAGCACATTGGGAAGTGGTCCACTTTTGGCTCGGTACAGTTTGGTGCAGTACACTTTAGGAGCGTTTAAGTGCTCCTCTGGCGGGGGTACAGTACACTTTAGGTGAGCGCTCGAATGCACCCGTAAACTTTGATAACAATTTGGGGACCTGAATTCTCACTTTTGTTTCAACAAAATTTTGTTGTGAGCATATTTGTTGCAATAGGAGTTATTTCATTCTGTGTGTATATCATCCCTGATAGAGACACATAAAGACAATACCTTTGAGATGGGCGATCATCTGGTTCCTCTGCTGAGTCTCCTCTTCTCTCTCGATGCGCACTGTCGCGATCTGCTTCTGCAGGGACTTGATCTCCTTGCGCCCTTCCTCTTCTCTGAGTTGTGAAAAGAGAGTTGGTGTTAATTATCTTCAGGGCCTTACTACTTTTCCTAACATTCTGCTGCTAAACTGTTTACTGCAAAAATAGTGAATATCTGTGTTCAAATGTTTTGTGTATTTACGTGCTCTCACATGCAGAAAAGTGCATTAACACAAAAAAGGTCACTCGTAAGTCAAAATAACAAACTGTGAGTTAAGGCAATAAAATCTTTGTGAAATTTGGCTCATAAAAAATTGTTTTTGGTCTTATGTTTCGCTTCCGAAGCCCACATACTTAATGATAATGACTGGGTTAATATTCTGTAGAAGAATTCCCAGGGAAAACGGGAAAATACCCCTTATGGGGCATAGCAGAGTAAAAAGGGATGGGGATTATTCCATGGCTAGCTCCATAGTTGGCTGCTTTTGATTAACAACACTGACTTTCTATGATCAATGAGAAATCTGCAATCGAAACAATCCAGTACCAGGAAATTACCTTGCAGGTTTCGAAACAATACTTTGTGCACTAATGGCAAATTATTATCCCAAGAAAATGCTACCTTAAGCAAACATTTAACATGCGTAGTTTGCTTATTAAGTGTTACTATATTTGAATTTCACTTCTTTCAACTTTTCTTTCATTTTCTCTATGAATACCATACAAGGAAAATTGATCAGCCGCTGTAGATTAGACAGAGCATCTTGAGGGAACCAATCTACGCAGTGCAATATGACACTTGTATGTCATCAGTAATTTAAACAGCGCATACATACACTGTAGGCACCTACATATAATGAGACACACATACACAAACATACACACACATGCAGCTGTACATTGACAAGTGACATTTATATCATTTGATAGACAAATTATTTCTTTACTAGACCATAAATTTTTGTGTTAATTTATGTATTCCTATACTCCTCTCTCTGTCCAAAACGAAAAATTACTCATTACAGATATATGACATTTTAGTAATCTTAAAATTAAAAGCAGATTTAAAGGTAGATTTAAAGTTACCATGCCAGGTCACAGACTTATAACCATAGATCATGATTGTGAGCACTGCCTTACTTGAGGATGGTGTTCTGAAGTTCCGCCTTCTTCTCCTTCTCCATGGATACGGCCTGAATGATGGCCATGAACGTTTTCTCCTTCAACATCTCCTCCAGTGTGTCGCTGAGGACGTCTTGCAGAAATTGTCTGTAGGGGGGAGTGTGTGGACAACCAGTTATCTGATATGTATCTCATCCTGAGTTACTTGCAAAAGCTTCCACTTGATATCATATTTTATCTTTCTGAACATCTCCTCTTCCTCTTCCATCTCAACCATTCATTACATGTAGTTTTTCATTCAAGTCAAGTTGTTTAAG